>NC_136261.1:349619548-349634548 GCF_964187855.1 Myxine glutinosa
AAAGAAATAGAAATATATAATATGTATATGTGCATGTGAAAATAGATAGAAATAGAAATATATATGTGTATGTGCATGTGAAAATAGATAGAAATAGAAATATATATGTATATGTGTATGTGAAAATAGATAGAAATATAATATATATGTGAATGTGAAAATAGATAGAAAATAGATAGTGAAATATATATATATATATATATATATATATATATATATGTATATATATATTGTTGCGGATCTGCCGCCGGCCTTCTTCCCTTACCAAGGGGGGATTAGTCCCCTTGTCTTTACTGACCTGGCGCGACCCGGGACCTATTACGTCCCTTCCGGACAGCGCTAAATAGGGTTTCAGGACCAAATTCGCTGTTACCTAAGAACTCGCGCTGCCCTGGAAGCGAGGAAATAAGCCTCGCACGAACCACGTGTGATGATGATACGCCGAACGGTTTGCGTACATGTGATCCGCGCTATTATTACTTACCAGACCCGATTGGAGCGATCTTATTCGTACCACGCTTAGCCAATGGAGAAATCACAAAGGCGATCGAATTGGAAAGGAAAGGAAGAACAAAGATGTTTAATTAATATTGCACGTATTTACAGCCAGGACGAAGAGATACAGGGAAATCCTTAAACAGTCTTATACTTAATACCCCTGGACAAACGGGCCCGTCTCACACACACACTCACACGGGGATTGCTGATCGGCAGGATGATGTTCTCTAGCGCGTCCAGGAATGGCTCTCGTGCAGCTCTCTCTGGTCCCCGGCACGTTCCGTGGAGATGGAGGTAGGTGAAAGCAGGAGCTCGTAGCTCGTAGCGTGTCGCCTGAACAATCGGGTTATCTCGGGGCGCACGGTAGAGGGCGGACTTTGGCACGACTGGCGGTTATTCACTCGAGGTTATGGCCGCGTTCAATCGCGTGGCCGAAATGCGCTAGATTCATTACTGGCACGTCTGGCTGCGCCCGCGTACATGTACGGCCAACGCCTCTTCCTCTATCCCCTGGCGTGCACGTACTATTGCGAGGGTCAAAGTTCAACAACGGCGAGTGATGCAAATTCTCTGGCACAGTCCTCTCGCGCCACTGGTACAAGTCAAGTCCAAGTCCTGTTCAAGTCCTTTCGAGGGCTTTTCGTATGGGCTTATATAGACCCACCCCGTGAACCTTCTAGAACTCACCAGACTCTCTTCACCACGCCCTCTCACGCCATTCCGCTCGAGCTCTGATTGGCTGGTGGCTATTACCGTCATCGCCTCTGCCGCTCCTGACCTCAACGCCGCCCCCACCTTTTTAGGCCTACCTCGTGTTACTCGACTAGTGGACAGCCAAATGGGGCGCGGGATGGAATGCGCCCACAGAGGTAGAATGGAGGTTGGAGAAAAATGAATGTAGGGCCTACTCTCCTATCTTTACACAACACAGGTACTAAGAGGGGAAATGGCCTATTCTTACACACACTAAGACATAACTATACTACAAATGGGCCTATATGTTGCTCGTGTGACTAACTATGGGGGGCAAACCTTTAACCTTTAATGACTTCAATGTGCCAATCTCAAAACCGCAGCACTGCCCCCATCCCTCGTCAGACTCGTCCCCGAGTGGAACCCACACAGGTGTGAACAACCGGTTTTGAGAAAGATTTGGGACTAGTTTTTAATTACGTGTGACACTTAGATGTGGTTCCCCTCTAACATTTAATCTAACCCCTGTATGTGACAGTTTTACAACACTAAATATGTCCCACCTACTGCGTTGTGTAACTAATTAACAGACTCGCACCCACAACTAACCGAATTGCGGAATTAATTCTCAAACTACACATAAAGCCGGTGGGTAGCATCTTATTTACAATCGCAACCTAATTATTTACATTTCTATAACCCAGGACCTGTTCTTTTTGTGGAAAGAAGTTTGGAGGGGAGAAAAAGCACAGCAATGCACCAATACACAAAACACATTTCAATGCACAGTTCACCATTTGCTGCTGGGCTGCTGCATCTGGCGTCTTCTTGCTTCGTCTTCTGTGTGCTACAAAAACGTAGTTCTTCTTTCCTGGCACACCAGAATAAAATGTACAAGAACCCGTGTTCATTTTTATTTGTCAGCAGGGCCAACCTTATGTGGTCCAACTGCGTGACATTGATGCCACTCAAAATACGTGGTCCGAAGATGAAAGGCAAGTTTGCAGCAAATGACTGCGCAGCAAAGTGTAAAGCCACAAAACGTGTGGTCCAGGTGTAATGTGGTGCAGCAAAGTGTCTGTGCATGTGCAGCAAAGTTATAATAAGAGTACAGCAGAAAAGTACCGCGCCGTTCATCTGCACGAATGTAGCAATGTGCAGCGCACAGGTGTAACATGGTGCAGCTGCACAGGTGTAGCAAAGTGCAGCCGCACAGTTCGAGGTTGCTGCACAACTCCTCCTCCAAAATGGGTCCATGGGTGGGGAGGAGAGACAAAGCACAGTTAGCAAAGGAAAGGGCGCAAGGGTACATGTCAATCAAGGCAATGCAACATGAGGGGCGTGGGAGAGCAAGCAGAGCAAGCTCGTCCCTAACCGTTCGTACCCCCCCCCCCCCGCCATGTCAGCTTACACTACCCTTGCCCCTCCCTGTATTTACAAATTACAAATCGGTCTCCACATCTTGTCTCCCATATCCCCCTCTAAACCAAATTCGTCGTCCAATCCCTCCCAAGAAGGAAGAGATGGAATAAACACATTGTCTCATCACGTCGAGATGCGTCTTACTCACTCAAATCAGTTTCACAGAGTCTTGGCGTGGAGGTTTGTCACCTTGGTGAATGAATGTGGATGGTGCAAAGGGAATTCTCTTCCGAACTACTCTAGTTACATTAAGTCACTTACACTACCCGGGGTCATGCCCTGCCAATCGGCATCTTTACACTATGTGGTTCTAAAAACCAATTCCCATGGACCCACCCTGTGGTGCCCTACAAAATTTGCGTCTCACTCCCCAATTTTTCAATCTGTGCCTTTGCACAATTTCGGGGCTGGGTCGTGTGGCTCCACTAGCAGGTCTACCGACATGCGCACCTCCACCACTGAAGTCGCACCCGAGCTTACCTTGCTCCTTGCTCCTACCTAAATTGGGGAAGGCCCCTCCTGGCTCTCTCACCCCCTGATGCCCTCTCTGGCATTGGGCTACCCGGGTCCTTGTCCTGGATCCTCGGGCCCCACTGAACACTACTTTGACTGGCTCCCAGAGCCTACCTGCGGCCTCACCTGGCTGACAAACTACCAGTGGCGGAGTGCTCCAATAACCATACGCACCAACAAAGCCCACACGCCCAGCCATTCCACAGACTCATGCACCCATCCAAGCACTTCCTGCTACTTCCTGCACCACAGATGTCAATATCCAATAATTTACCTAAGCCCTCTACCTGACTTTAAACTACCCACCCCGGGTATCCGTGAAGGGGTCCATCTCCCCCCATTCACTCCTTCGCACCATGCATTCCACACCTTTTATCCCACACCAAGCATTCCACACCACTCATTCCACACCATTTATTCCACACACCAATTCTCTTGCGCACCTCTTGTGCTCACATTCCTTTTTCCCACTTGCACACCATGCAAGTCAATTCACTCAACACATTTCCACTTGTCCTCAATACACCACTCATACACTACTACACACACACAGCATCATCTAACTGACTACTTCCCCCTAATACTCGTGCTTTCCCGTCTTCCCTTACACTAACCACTTCCCTCGTCATTATCATCCCTCAAATCTCTCTACGTCCCCTCTACCTGTACGAAAGTCACTAGTTAAATCTCGTCCCTCCCGTCATTTACTAAATCCCTAACAATATCCGAGGCCGCCCTCGGCTAGTTTTCACTGCCACCCCATAATCTACTGCTCATGTGCCCCCAAAACGAGGGATGGTAAAATGACCATCCCCCCACACCGGGCACCATTCCCCAACACTATCACTAATCATCCACTCCACTCAAGCCTCTCGGTGTGGAAATAATTTTTCACAGCTCGGCTTCGAAAAGCCGAGCAATGCATGTGGGTGGTTGGTCTCCCGTTGGTTGGGTCCATCCGGCATTTTCGATTCAGGGGAGGAGGTTTTGTTGGGCCAATGCTCCAGGCGCCATCTCTGCGCGGAGCCTTTCAGTCCCCAGCACGATGGCCCAGCTGCCCCCGGTCAGAGCACTGCGCCCGCCAGGGTGCGCCTCTCCTACCCCCCCTCGAACCGTGCCGATCGCTTTTCCCGCCAAGGCGCGGCACCGACCATACAGGGTGGGACCCGGCGCGAATCGTGCACGGCGCTCCTTGTGAGACCGCCGCGGCAACGATCCCCGCCGATCCCCGCTGCACACAAAGAACACCACGCACCGAGGGCTCGCGTCGGCTATACGTCGCCCTAAACTCTCCCCCGGTCTGCGTCAATGCTCGAGCTGCGTTCTCAACATACGCGACCCGTTCCTCACTCGCACAACGCGGTGCTCCAGCGCCTCCCATACATTTCATACATTTTGTTACTGCACTCACTCGTGCATTCTCTTCTTTTGCACACTCAGGTGCAGACCACTCAGGCACACTCAAGCCCCTCACACACTCCATTATCACACACCCTCACGCACATCCTGGCGCTATCATACCACTCGCACACTCCGTTACACACTCGGCCATCACACACCCTCGCGCACACTCTTTTGTTACACCCTCAGTAACAACCACGGGTGTGCACTCTCCCGGTACACACCCAATCAGTGCACACTTACCCACAGGTGTGCACTCTCCTGTTGCAAACCCAAACACGCACTCTGGTGTGCATCCCTGCACACTCTCCACAACATGCTCTGGTGTGCATCCGCTCTCACTCTCCACGTCCATCGCACACTCTGTTTCGCACTCTCCCTCGGCGCACTCTTCCCACTCATATTCCGTCATACACTCGCGCTTTGGCACACACTTTTCGCACACGCGCGCCAGTCACCTTCACACACCGCACCACGGACTTTCCACGAGCGCCTGGGTTTCGTCTGGATCCCAAGCGCGCCAAAAATATTTTCACGCCAAACACTTTCGCGCCATACACACTCCAGCTCACCTTCGGGACCTTCTTCTCCGGCTTTCCCGCCAACACCTGTAAACTCTCATTGGGGTTAGGCAGCATGACATCACGATGTGAACACTAACTTTGGGTGCATTCCATTACTTTCTTCGATTTAATTTCTATCTCTGCCGTCTCTTCAGCCCCAATTTCAACTACAGACTTGGCATTTAATATGGAATTTTTTTTTTCTTGACTTGGGTTTACTTTCTGAACTCAGTATATCAATCTGGTGAGTTTCTTTTACGCTTCGGTGATTTATTTGTTCCTAGTTTGTTAAAAGAACCATGTCACTGATTGTCTTTCGCAGCAAGAAGTCAATAACAGGATAATATCACAGGTGGCGTGACAAAATGTAAGGACAGGTACATTTGACGATTGGCTTCACAATCGTGTATATAAGGGTTGTTGCGTTCTGTATTAGTGGAAAACAACTGCTGCACATCTACAAAAGTTATTGCCGCTTCCTCTGGAGATGGTCCGTCAACTCGACAATGCTGTTTGTCATGGAGTAGTGGCTTTACGAAATTCCGGCATGAAACAGCGTGCTATTGCTCAGCAGTATGGCATCACTCAACGTCAGGTGTCAAAGATCCTGAAACGAAATGCTCAGAGGGGTGTCCCTACTCCAATACCGAGGCCAGGACGTCCCCGCAGAACCACAAGGAGGGATGATCGCCAGCTGCACCGGTTAGTCCGCAATGGCCGTACCAAGTCAGCTAATCGGCTTGGGGCTGAGTGGCAGCAACTGACAAATGTGCCTGTATCCAGAAGTCTAGTCAACCAACGACTGGTTCAAGCAGGCTATCGTGCCAGGCGTCCCCTGAGAAAACCACGCCTGACCAGACAACACCGCCAGCGCCGATTGCAGTGGGCCAGAGAGCACCGTCAATGGCAGACAGGACACTGGAATCACATGATCTTCAGTGACGAGTCTAGATTTCTGGTCTATCATCAAGATGGCCGCGTCCGAGTGCACAGACAAGTGCATGAAGCCTACAACAAATATTGTATAGTGCCAAGAGTCCAAGCTGGAGGTGGTGGGGTGACCGTTTGGGCTGCTTTTCATGCAGGGGGCAAAACTGACCTGGTTGTTCTGAATGGAAACCTGAACCAGTTCAAGTACAGGGCCATTCTGGATGAAACATTGCTACCATTTGCTCGTGCAGCCTTTCGAGGAAACTTTGTCTTCCAAGATGACAATGCACACTGCACAGCCTCATCGTGCTCGCATGATCTAACACTTTCTTGCTGACCGTGGTGTCGAGCATATGGAGTGGCCTGCCATGTCCCCGGATATGTATCTGATAGAGAACTTGTGGGCAGAATTAACGCGTCAAATCGACAACTTGGACCAGCAGCCTACCTCTGTGCGTGAATTGCAGCAGACTATTGTCACTGCATGGCAAGCGATTCCTGTCCAAACCTTGGCAAATCTCGTGAACAGCATGCCTCAACGTGTACGTGCTATCCTGAATGCTCGTGGGGGTTACACGAAGTACTGAACTGTAATTTTACTGTCCGTAATCCCAGTCGTAATTTAACTTTTGTTAAAAACATTTTTGGCTAATGTGCAAAATAAAGAGATACTTCTGGAAAATGCACAGAAGTTTAACACAGTACTGTCCGTGAATTGAGTTCGATATCAGTTTACATCACTTTCAAGGATCAATTTATTTGCTTCGAAATGTCAAATGTGGTTTTTGTTTCTTTTAAAGGTCACATTAACAAAATCTAGAATAATTTCAACATAATTCCAATGAACTTTTGGTTTTAAGTCATCTTGAAAAGTAAGTTCACCCCCACAAAAAAATATATTCCATATTAAATGCCAAGTCTGTATATTAACGAAAGAAGCAAACTGACCCTATGACATGACGCTGGTTCGAAGATCTGCGAGCACCTTAAAGCAATCTCACCGATGTTAATAAATAGATTGATCATCTTTCTTGAGTAATGATGTGTCCTCTCCATGAGATATTGGAAAAGGATCAACACGATGACCTGATGTAGTGAGATAGAGATTCCTGTTAAAGTTACCACCGCATGATAAATGATAGTTTCTATTACCCGGCTCTATCAGGACCCCATCATCAAGACCTTTTTCAACCTCATAAGAAAGCAAGGGTATTCCTTGATATGCAATCATGTGCCTTTTCCCATGCCACATTACCCTGCCAACACTGGACTGCCAGCATGAGCCATAAAGTTTTCAATCTTGGGCTCTGAGCTGAAGAAGCAATTTCATTGGTCATTAGGAACGACTGGAAAAATCTTGTCTTATTTTATTTTTATGATATTTGCACATCAACATCAGCGGTTTAGAGGAATGCGAACACTCTAATGATATACTGTATAGAATGCTGAAATACACATTGGATTGTCGAGCGCAACCTTTGTACAAATCTTGCAGTTTTCTATTGCAAAGCATTTTTACGATAAAAACAAGTCTTCAAAAAAAGTTTCAGGACAAATTGTTATACGTGAAGAGGTTGTGGAAAGTTTTTGTATTTGTAAATTGGAAAATTTATTTTTGAGCAATAACTTTTTCATTTGATGCACCACACTCTTTACAAAGGTGCTGCTGAAGCATTTTATTGGCAAGGGTTATAGTGGGTGGTTTGCCATTGCTTTCCCAGCATTGTTTGGCCACGCTCTATTCTTTTAAATGCTGAGCGTCAAGCAAGGACACTAACTTTTGAGCCACCTAACCGAGGTTAGAATCCTGACCCACCTCTAAACTGCTAGGCAGGGTGATTCATCGATCAGATCAATCCCTCGGATGGACGTTAAACTGGGCTCGTTAAGATCGTTTGGATCCCACTCGGTGTTCTTCACAAAGAGTATGCGCATTATCGCCGGCACCCTGACCAAATTAAGGATTCCTTCCCTAACCTACAGGGGGCGCTGCATCGGTGGAACCGTCAGACACCCCAGCAAATGGGGCGTATGGCACCGATTCTATCACAACTATCTATGAGACTGAAATTAAAGGTCACAACTTTTGTACCAATTCTATCAATTTGAATTGTGCAACATTTCATGCTTCTCAACCTTCCTCATGGACATTTTATGTTTGCCTTTGCAATTGTTCTTGATGCTTGTAAAGCACCTGGGAGACTTATCGTTACTCTATAGACAGAGCCTTTCCTTATGGGAGTGGCTCACCTGCATCAGACAATACAGGCTCATGGTAAAGTACAGCAAAAAGATGGAGGGGTGTTCTACTCACAGTGGAATAAGGTGTCAAAGGAGGGAGGGTGAGGATAAAGACAATTTACAAAGGGGGACGCGGAGAGGGTCGGTGGAGGAAATGGTCAATTCCGAGGATTGTTTTGACAATCATACCAGACTAAATGTATTAGATGCGACTGAACAGAATTCCAGAAATTCTTTGAGCTGGGCTAACAGTCCATGTTCAGCTCTGAGTGAGATATTAGATGTGGGGTGATCGGAAAAACTACCCAGCTGGCACAGAAGCTATTTGAGCTGGTAAAACAATGCGTACTATCAAATAACGAGGAAACCTCTAACATCTGCTTTTCAAACACCAGGTTGCCTTGCTCTCTCCCATCTCCTCTCTCATCAAGACAGAGGCACCACTCAACTCAAACTCACTTGCTCCTTATCGTGCGGACCAGAGATGGTGCTGTTGAGTGGTTTTCACAGATTCCTAGTTTGTTTAGGGATGTCACTTCACTTTAAGAGGAAGCCACACACGTTGGTTAATAAATAAAGAATGGATATAATGTGAAAGTGTGCTAGCTCGGAGGTGAACTTGCCCTTGAGCTGTCTTGTCTGGGTTTGATCCCCGACCCAAATGCAACCCTGAATAACCTGCTGATTTGCAGTCAGGCCTTTGTATCAATGAGTGTACCGTCCTTTGAAGATGTTAAGGAAACTGTCCCGTCTGTGAGCATGAAATTGCTGGTCGATATTAAATATCCCACTAAACCTTATGAAAAGAGCAGGTCATTGTGTTCTGCCATCCTGAATAAATTTCAAGTTTCTTCCTGCCCTGAGCTATTAAATGAGTGTGGCGTCCTTCGTAGCAGATGTAAAGCTGACTATCCCACCTGTTAGCATTCACTGGTGGATGATTAAGATCCAACAGTTCCATTTTTTTTAATGGACAAGGGGGAGGGGGCACAAATAGGAGACTGTAGAAGACAGAGAGACCATTTATCTGTCTGCGATGGCAAAGCGATAGGCCCACAGGCTCGGATTCATCACGGGAGATTCCTATGATTTTGAAGGCCTTGGTTTCCGGGCGTCAATGTGAGCAAGGTGTGAGAGCATCCATCATTCCATCAAGCTGCAGATGAAGGCCAGGTTGGTGGATAGGAGTTCAGGTATGCCAAGGAAGTACTTCGCAGGACAGAGGATGCCCAGTCGGCAGCTGGCTTTGGAGGCCAACTTTGAAATGTGGTTTGCTGAAGAAGGATCATGGCTAGCAGTGAGATCCAATACTTTGAGTGATTGAACTTCCTCAAGGTCTTCCTCTTTCAATCCTCAAGAGGATTGTTAAGAAAGTAGGTGGGAGGGTTTTCAGGGTGTTCCTATTGGAGAGAGATAGAGAGAGTGTGAGATTTGTCAGGATTGAAAGACACTAAAAGTGTTTCACCAGCTTGTGATTTTGTCAAGGTCTGAAGAGATAGACGTCGGCTGAAGTTGGAGTCACCAGATACCAGCAAAGAGATAAAGAGGATTTTCCAGAGCGTCACAGAGATTTTTGATGAAGATTAGGAATAGTATGGGGCCTAGAACACTGGCTAGGGCACTCCAGCCTTAACAGGGAGAGGAGATGAAAGAATTCTGTTGAGAGCCACATGGTGGCTACAAGAGTAGAGGAATTTTGTAAGCCGTGTGGAATTGGATGGTACAGGCAGGGACTTTGGAGGGCAAGCCGGGATACCAGCAAGAGATGTGTCCAGAAAGACGGTCGGCCCTGATGGCATGATTGACATTGAGGGCTTCCGTCCATTGTTGGGTGAGTAGAAGCAGCAAGAGCAGGTGGACTGACCTGGTCTGAATCCAAATTGGTGATTGGAGATGAAGTCGTTGGTTAAAAGGAAGGATTTCACATCAACTGCGATGACAGATTCAATGATCTTCCTGAAGATTGAAAGTAAGCTGATAGGTCTGTAGCTGAGGAGATCGGCTTTGCACCTTTTTCTGTAATGCAGTGATGTCGGTTGAATTCTTAGCAGATGGAAGATGACCGAGGACAAATTTTAGGGTGACACAAGCAGAAAGAGGATGTGCAAGAGGAAGGAGGAGAGCAGGTTTTTAGGACATGTCAGCTGATGCTGTCTGGTCCAGTTGCAGAGTCAGAGTCAAGGGTTGCCAGAAACTTCTCTTCCTTCTCAGGTGCAAAAGACACAGAACCCAGGAGCGGGTGGATATGACTGGGAAGGATGGGAACTTAGAGTGAGTGGGGAGGAAGCAGAATTTGGAATTAAACATGGATGAGGCATTTGGCCTTTTCATGAGCGGGATCAGCTGTGGTGCCATTTTAAGAGAAGGAAGGAAGGGATGCAAGGGGAGCATACTTCAGAGACGGACTTAACAAGGCCCCAACAGGATTTAGAGGAGGAAGACAAGTTTGAAAGTTCAATAGTGAGGTTAGACAAATGTCGTTTTCTGGCTCTCCTGAGAGTTACTTTTTGCGGACTTTTTGGGATTCCCTTCGGTCGGGTTTTGTTTCCAGGAAGAGAAGGCAAGTTGCTTCAGAGCAACTGCCTCACCACATGATTCAGTGTACCACGGGTGGGAGGAAGGGCAGGATAACTGAAGATGTGATGGGATGAATCTGTGCATGAGAGAGAGCAGGTTCTTGCGGAAGAATTCCCAGGATGAGTTAACATCAGGAGTGGTAGATATGAGAGATCAATTCTGAAGTGAGATGGCTGCTTGCAGTCCCTACCAATCTGCTTGAGTGGCCTACCAGACTCACCAGCACTGAGGTGTCTCTCTTAGAAAAGTCAGAGAGACAGAGAGACTCAATGCAATTCAAAACTACATGTAACAGCCTGGGTCAAAGATCATTGTGCTGGTTGGTCCGCCATCTTGTAAAAACAACTATTATTGCAAATTGCAATTTTACCTTTGGAGAAGCAACCTTTTCAGATTTATACAAGTAGAAACGGTACCCGCCATGCGGGCGGAGCTTTAATTGGGAGGCCCAAATGAAAAGGCAAAATATCAGAAATTGAAGGCTTTTTTATTTTAAACGATTTATATAAACATCCGTTAAATCATATCACACGCAAATCTTCAAAATCTAAACAGTATTTGTAGAATTTCAACAAAAGCCACATCACTGTTCATATCGGTAAATATTATTCCATCGTGTTTGGAAAAACTGGAAAATTGGAAAAATTGGAAATTGGAAAAATTGGAAAAACAATATAGCCTATTTTACTCCAGGGGGTCCCAGGAATACCCACCCAAAATTTCGTTGTGATCGGTTCAGACGTTTTTGCGGTGCCTGGGAACAGATGGACGGACAGACATTTGGTGAATTATAGTAAGATACAGTAATTGATTCCTTTGTTTTACATTCACAGAGAAGAGATTATTCATGGTATAACAGGAAAAATGTTGTGTCGTATCACTACAAATATTTCAAAAACGAGCAAGGTTGGAGTGAAAGTGAAGGGCAAAGACATTTGAGCAGAGGTAATTATGTTCTTATGGACTCCACAGGCAGCCTGATGTTTTGTCTGATTAACAATGGCTGCCTGTAGACATTCTATTAAGCTTCCCTGCAGACTAGTGAAGTTACATTATGGTTCAGCTATCTTTCACTGACATTGATTGGTGTATACTCAACATTTCCCCTCCCTTTGAATTTTGCTCAGAATGCTGACCATACTGATGTTGTGTTGTTGAGTGTTGGGATAATATTGTTGGATGTTGTTGAGTGTTGGGATAATGTTGTTGAACTTTGTCGAACATAGACAGGTCACAAGTGGTCTTAAAGAGGCGTACAAACTAGGAGGTACAGAATCATATACCTACCATGTGACGTTTACTACAGGGCGAGTCACAAGTCTCAGGTCACGGATATAGCTGCTTAAACATGATTTGTTTATTACATCTACCAGGGTGAGCCATAATCCCCTGGAGTAATAATATATTACAGTCACACATAATAAAAGGAGTAACAATAACATTACTGTTATACAACAATAATATAATACCTCTTAGACATCAAGTGCGTCCTTATGACGTCCGTCGTTGTGACAGCAAAAGATAATTTTTCTCCAAGTGCGGTGTGAAAACCGATGCAAAATACCATGTGTTATGGTGCCAAAATACCATGTGTTATGGTGCTGAAATACCATGTGTTATGGTGCCAAAATACCATGTGTTATGGTGCCAAATTACCATGTGTTATGGTGCCAAAATACCATGTGTTATGGTGCCAAAATACCATGTGTTATGGTGCCAAAATACCATGTGTTATGGTGCCAAAATACCATGTGTTATGGTGCCAAAATACCATGTGTTATGGTGCTAAAATACCATGTGTTATGGTGCCAAAATACCATGTGTTATGGTGCCAAAATACCATGTGTTATGGTGCCAAAATACCATGTGTTATGGTGCCAAAATACCATGTGTTATGGTGCTAAAATACCATGTGTTATGGTGCCAAAATACCATGGTTTATGGTGCCCAAATACCATGTGTTATGGTGCTGAAATACCATGTGTTATGGTGCCAAAATACCATGGTTTATGGTGCCCAAATACCATGTGTTATGGTGCTAAAATACCATGGTTTATAGTGCCAAAATACCATGGTTTATGGTGCCCAAATACCATGTGTTATGGTGCCAAAATACCATGGTTTATGGTGCCAGAATACCATGTATTATGGTGCCAAAATACCATGTGTTATGGTGCCAAAATACCATGGTTTATGGTGCCAGAATACCATGTATCATGGTGCCAAAATACCATGTGTTATGGTGCCAAAATACCATGGTTTATGGTGCCCAAATACCATGTGTTATGGTGCTAAAATACCATGTGTTATGGTGCCAAAATACCATGTGTTATGGTGCCAAAATACCATGTGTTATGGTGCTGAAATACCATGTGTTATGGTGCCAAAATACCATGTGTTATGGTGCCAAAATACCATGTGTTATGGTGCTGAAATACCATGTGTTATGGTGCCAAAATACCATGGTTTATGGTGCCAGAATACCATGTATTATGGTGCCAGAATACCATGTATTATGGTGCCAAAATACCATGGTTTATGGTGCCAAAATACCATGTGTTATGGTGCTGAAATACCATGTGTTATGGTGCCAAAATACCATGTGTTATGGTGCTAAAATACCATGTGTTATGGTGCCAAAATACCATGTTTTATGGTGCCCAAATACCATGTGTTAGGTGCCAAAATACCATGGCTTATGGTGCCCAAATACCATGTATTAGGTGCCAAAATACCATGGCTTATGGTGCCAAAATACCATGTATTAGGTGCCAAAATACCATGGCTTATGGTGCCCAAATACCATGGGTTATTGTGTTAAAATACCAAGCGTTCTGGTACCCAAATACCATGTGTTCTGGTACCCAAATACCATGGGTTATGGTGCCCAACTACCAAGTATTAGGTGCCAAAATACTATGTGTTATGGTGCCCAACTACCATGTATTAGGTGCCAAAATACCATGGTTTATGGTGCCCAAATACCATGTGTTATTGTGTTAAAATACCATGCATTCTGGTACCCAAATGCCATGTGTTATTGTGTTAAAATACCGTGCATTCTGGAACCCAAATACCATGTGTTATTGTGTTAAAATACCGTGCATTCTGGAACCCAAATACCATGTGTTATTGTGTTAAAATACCGTGCATTCTGGTACCCAAATACCATGTGTTAGTGTGTTAAAATACCATGTGTTCTGGTACCCAAATACCATGTGTTATTGTGTTAAAATACCGTGCATTCTGGAACCCAAACACCATGTGTTATTGTGTTAAAATACCTTGCATTCTGGTACCCAAATACCATGTGTTATTGTGTTAAAATACCATGTGTTCTGGTACCCAAATACCATGTGTTAAAATACCGTGCATTCTGGAACCCAAAACCATGTGTTATTGTGTTAAAATACCGTGCATTCTGGTACCCAAATACCATGTGTTATTGTGTTAAAATACCATGTGTTCTGGTACCCAAATACCATGTGTTATTGTGTTAAAATACCATGTGTTCTGGTACCCAAATACCATGTGTTATTATGTTAAAATACCATGTGTTCTGGTACCCAAATACCATGTGTTATGGTACCAAAATACCATGTGTTCTGGTACCCAAATACCATGTGTTATGGTACCAAAATACCATGTGCTATGGTACCCAAATACCATGTGTTCTGGTACCCAAATACCATGTGTTATGGTACCAAAATACCATGTGCTATGGTGCCAAATGCTTCCTGAATGCATTGTTTCAGTTCATCAACAGATGCCTGCGATGTTCTGCATCCTTAGCTTTTCGTACAGCTACCCTCACAGAGCATTGTCACAATTGGTCAGGTCAGGACTGCGCAGGTGCCCCATCCTGCTGGAAATATATCTCATGGGCCAGTCCACAGTGTGCAAGTTCAGGTGAGAGGTAATTCTCAAACATATGCAGATATGACTGCTAATTGACCGACGCATCAAAAACGTAGAGGACCAATGAGGTGGTGGGCAGACAAGGCCACGCAAACCATAACATATGGTCGATGGTCTTGCACTTCTTCAACATAATGTGGATTAGCATCCCACTGATAGGCCGGATTTGAATCTGAACCGGAAACAGAATCTATTGGGCTTGTTTTTGTTACCTAACCAACCCATCCTCCAAGTTTTGTCTGAA
>NC_136261.1:349639548-349877947 GCF_964187855.1 Myxine glutinosa
TTTGTCTGTTTGTCTGTTTGTTTGTCCGCACAGAATAAATGATTTTCTCTGCAACCGTTGGACCGATTGACAGTAGATTTTCAACATAGGTCCAACTCCACTTGTGGAATTTTTTTATGATAATTATGACATCATAGGTCACGTGGTTCGGCCGCCATCTTGGAAAAATCGAAAAACTTTGCACCTCTATATCTCGGAAAGCGCTGAATAGAAAAAAATTGAGACATGGCTCTTTGTAAAGAACTCTCCATGGGAAATAAAATATGTTAATGATGATGTTATAGGTGCCTCCTTTATGACGTCATAATTCGACAAGTACAAAACTTCATCTGATCAAGATGAAATTTCTTGAGCATAATCTAGGAATAAATTAGTTTAGAAAAATAATAATGATGACGTCATCTGTCACGTGGTTCGGCCGCCATATTTGTTTGAACACAAAAGCCTTAAAAACCACTGAAAATACATCCCGGCAAGGGTTTGCAATCTCTGATTGCTCTTTTTCTTGTTTACTTATGTGTTTCTTTATTCGGTTATTTCTCTGAAATCTGCCTTATTCTGCCTTATTGTGGATAGATAGATAGGCAGATATCAGCAGATATAGGCAGATAGGCAGATAGGCAGATGAAAAGGAAAAAAAAAGGAATAAGGCAGATAGATAGGTGTCTAGATTCTCTGAAATAACCTCATAGAGTGGGTACCATTGTCCGGCCGTCTGTCCATATGTCTGTGCATACGTCCGTCCGTTAGCATTTGATTAAAACATCTCCTGACAAACTACCCAACCAATATGGACCTAATTTGGTATGGTGCATGAGGATAGCAACATCTCATGGGGTTGTGCTCCCCATATGGATGTGCCCCCTGTATAGGGGCTAAAAATGGGAGTTTGACCCAAATATTGGTATTTCATTTTAAAATCTTCTTCTCAGAAACCGCCTGATAGATCCAGACAAAACTCACCATGAAGCAACGGGACCGTGCCCTAACCTTATGGTGTGCTCCCCATGGCTGAACGCCCCCCTCTCGGAAAGGGGGCCACGGACACTCCTCCTAGGATTCCTCATTTTCACTCAAACATCTTTTCCACAACTACCTGCGCTAAACATACCAAATTTGGTCCAATGCATCAGGACAGTAAGGTTTCATAAGGTTGTGCTCCCCATCTGGATTTGGGCAAATAACCGTCGGTCCCCCATGGGGCTATTTTTAGCTCACCTGGAACGAAGTTCAGGGGAGCTTATGCGATGGCACGTTGTTCGTCTGTCAGTCCGTCAGTCCGTCCGTCCGTCAACACTTGAAACGTCTTCTCCGAAACCGCTGAAGGGATTGTGACCAAACTTGGCACAAATTATATTTGTTATGTTGTGACTAAAGTTTATTAACGGCATTAAAAAAAAATCGGGGTCTAAGGGGGTTTACTGGGGTCAAATTGGATCCAGGTTAGACGTCCCAAAATAGGAATTTGCTTTTTCCTCTGAAACTACACACACGATTTCGATGAAACTTGACCACAACCTTCACCACCTTTGCTGTACCAAAGTTTGTTCACGGTATTAAAAAAAAATCTGCCCCTTTCGGGGTCTACGACGGGGGGGTGGCTTAAAATAGGTAATGTATTTGCTTTCTTCTCAGAAACTACACAAGCAACTTCGATGAAACTTCACCACAACCTTGACTACCCGTGCTGCACAAAGTTTGTTCAAGGCATTACAAAAATTGGGGTCTGAGAAGGTATATGGGGTGTTTGTTTGTTTGTTTAAAGTCTTAAGATTACGTGAGTATGATTGTACTCGTGCATGCTGCCCTGTCTTCTAGTAACCATTGAAATTTGTTTAAAATACTTTTAGTCAGTGCAGTATACTGTTTAATAGTCTACCAGGTGAGCACCAGGGGTATTGCCCCTATGTTTTGTTTGTACTCTTGTGCCACCAATGCAGAGTGATCTGTGCTAGGATTCCCAACAACCTACTACACACCATGTTTATGATACAATGATACATGTCCAACAATCAATGGTTTATGGAGCGGAAAGGTGCTGTTTCTAATGAAGAGGACAGTGTTTGAAGAAGCTTGAACAATCTCCTTTATTATGGCAAAAGCAGGTGGTAGGTAGCTTGACAGTGTGCTTTGTATCTTGTGGATTTCCTTGTACTCCCTCTGCCTTTCTAAAGCAATTTGCGTAATTTGCCAAAACCATTACTCTAGCTCCCCCTCCATGCCATTATCATAGTTGTCACACTTGTCACAAAGTTTACATTCGTTCATGATAAATCTATACAGCCTCTTAAAATCAACAACAACTTGATAAACAGCCATTCATTAGGCATTTATAAAATATTGAAGCAGTAGTGCATCTTTGTGGAGTTTTCTTGTTCAGCTTTTTTGTTTTCACCATCTCAACTTGTAAGGGAATATGAAGTCTCACTTGATTGGCTTTATGGTTCCACCTCTGTCCTCTGTAATGCATTCTAAGGTACGAGACTGAAAAGTTCTTTCAATAAAGTACAAAGTTCTAAGTGAAAATGGAGGTACTAGGAACAGGGGAACAATGTGGATTTGGTGAAGGAGAAATAGGGCAAGGCCTGTGGCTATAAAGATGGAGAGATGTATTGGGGCTGGAGAATGGAGGAAGTAATAAAGCTTACAATCTGTCAAGACCTCAGGTGTTCTTTGAACAGAAGGTTAGGCAATGTGCCCAGGAATGGCAGACTGGCAAGGCAAAGCATTGCCATGGGAATGAGGCAAGAGGGATGTGGAGGGAGGATGCCACCCCCTGCCAGAGTGTAAGGCGCGTACGCGTTTTGGACACTAGGAGTGCTGTTGATGAAAGCCGTGGGGCGCAATGCCTGAAAATGGGAATTCGCCAATTCCAAAGGTACTGCTGCCAATAAATTAGCACAAAGACAGAAAAAATAGGACAACTTTGGCGTCAGATGGGTTTTAAGGTGACGCCAGATGGAGGCGATTAATGGATGATAGCACCCGACATCACCAACTCTGTCTGCAGTATTCACGCAGCATTCAGATAAATCCACATCATAGGCAACTGGAAAGAGGCTGAAGTACATTGTCGCTGTGGAATCCAACAAACGACACAGTTGAAAGAGGCGTTGAGTGCTCGGGGAACCGGCTGCTAATGTGGCTTCATTTATATTTTATCGTGGGCAGCAACAAACGAGATGGCTTCACACCAATGGTTCATCTGATTCTTGTCCCATTTTCCCAAGAAGACTAAAGACCGATGTGAGAGTTCTTTTTTTGGTGGGTGAAAGTATCTGTAAATTGCTTCGCTTCCTTCTTGGAAGCGGAGGTGCAGTGGATTGTGCTGCATCTTGGGTCCTGTGGCTGCCATATTTTTCTGTTCCTATGTTCTTTATGCTCATCTGGAGGCTCAGAGTGCAGACTTGCACATACATCACATGCAGGTCAAAGACATTAGTTGACATCAGTGTTCTTCATTGGGAATCACAAGGAACCTTAGTAGACAATGAGGAACTACATGTGTAGTATATGGGATTTTGAACTTTGGTTCTGAGTCCAAGTACCCTAAACAGCCCAGGTCTCCTTGTCCCTATCTTTTCCCTTAAATAGCGAATTTTTTTTTATCAGATAAAGTTCCTTCCCTTTTTCTCAACAACTGTCCCGATATTGATTATCTCTTTATTTGTGATCCTCCCTTGGATTGTGGTCCAGCATTGTATTCATATTGTGGCTCATAGTGTTTATCTAGCCTATGTGGTTTGACTCACAACCATGTGACCACAATCAGCACTGCTCCAGCTGCTGGAAACCACCAAACCATGATATATATATATATATATATATATATATATATAATGGGGCAAGGACGAACGGATGCCCCAGAGCAGAAGGAGAGGAAAATGTAGAAGAGGGGTAAAAATCCGGGTCTCGACGAGTGTTGAAAAGCTCATTCGTGTAAATGGGAAAGACCATGAGGTGGCAGTGGGCAGTAGATGCGAAATCCTGTTGCGAACAGACAATGGTAGCAGACTCAAGAAGATAGTTCCATAGGAGAGAGAGAGGAGAGGTATAAGATAATTGATATGGGCTTGGTATGAGGGGTGGGGTAGAGGCGTACCAAGGAAAGGATTTCTGACAGTAGGCCTATGCATGTGGCTTGGTGGGGCAGGAGTTGGGTGGAAAGGTGAGAGGGCAGGAGCAAGACCAAAATAGTCAGGAAAAGGTGCATGACCACCAACCAACCAAGGATGAACAAGAACTGAGTGTTCTCATGTATAATAAGTGAAACAATCGATTTTCCAGTGACTAAGACGAGTCGTTGACGTACATGAAGACCAGAATTTGTCCAAGAACACTAACCTTGATAGACACTGGCATCTGGAGCAGGGGTTTCCAAACCCAGGGTCATGGCCAGAATCTGGGTCTAGACGGCCATCTGATGGGTTGCGGAGGCCTACTCCAAAATTACCTCATAGAGTGAGTCCAGGTGTCCGGCCGTCCATCCATTAACATTTGACTGAAACATCTTCTCCTCACATACCACCCGACCAATATGGACCAAATTTTGTACGATGCATCAGGACAGCAAAGTCTCATGGGGCAGAGGCCAAACTGATTTTCGGTGATCAGAGAGAGAGAAAGATTAGTCTTGAGGTCTGCTGCAATTATCGATTCCATTACTTTGCTTATATTTGGGAGAAGGAAAACTGCTCTACAGTTGAGAGGGAAAGTTTGACCATTATCATAAACTGGGGTAACATTGGCGATTTCATTTCTCCATGAAAGCACACGGACGTCCTTCAGAATATTACCTGGAAAAGAGCAGAGAAGCAGGAGTAGATAAGGAAGATAAAACAATTTTTGAGTATGAATGCCCAGTCGTGGAGTGGGTGTCAAAAGAGGGAAGAGTTTTTCCATCTTAGCAGGAGAGAAATTTACATACTGTTGGATGTTTTCAGTGAGGAGGTATTCGAGGGATACAGGAAGAGATCTTGGCCTTTTCTACAAAGGAAGAGTTGGAGCTGTCCGCCTTATCGTAAGTAGTGCCCATTATGATCAATCCTTCGATGGATGAGATTGTTATTCCAGAGACAGATCTGACCAACTGCTACCAATTTTTTGTGAATGAAATATACCTGCATGTTCAGACTTCAGGTGAGAACGATGTTGAATTCTGCTGGACTGAAACGCAAAGGTTACGAGCGTATGCAGTGAGACAAATGGTTTCAATCATAGGAATTGGCTTTTTTGGTTATAGCTCGAATCGATGGATGAGGTAGATAGAACACAGACCATTCCAGGACACAACAGAACAAAAAGAACAGTGGTAAGAGTTTGCGGAGGTGAGGGGGGCTAGCCACATAAATGGAACAAAAGTAAAGTCAAGGAGCGATAGGGGGAAAACCATGTAACCTGCAAACTCTGAAATAGGAGGGCTTGGGGACGGTTAATGCGGGTAGAAAAGAAAATGAGTATGGACCAGAGATGGTGGTGAAAAGCTATGTTGAAGCCCTGGAGGGAAGGATGAAATCTTACTATAATTCACCAAATGTCTGTCTGTCCGTTCGAAGGTACCGTAAAAACTGCTGAACCGATCGCAAAGATATTTTGGGTGGATAATCCTGGGATCCCCAGGAGTAAAATAGGCTATTTAGTTTTCCGAATTTCAGCTTTAGTCTCCAGAATTCTCAGGTTTGGACTCCCGCATAACAATCGCGTTTGCATGACGTTCATTGTGACGTCTTCTTACGGCGAGCAACGGTACCCGCTCTATGGGTGGGGCTTCAATTGGGAGGCCCAAATGAAAAGGCAAAATATTGGAAATTGAAGGCTTTTTTTCTTTTAAACGATTTATATAAACATCTCTTAAATCTCGATCGGTGCAGTCGTTTGTGCGGCACCCACGAAAATAACGTCATGTGGGAGCAAGTATCAGCAGGATGTGGCAGTGTGGGAGTCCACGTTTGCACCGATCGCTGCACCGTGTGCCGCGCGAACGACTGCACCGATCGTTGCACAGCTGCATCGATCGGATGTGGCATGAAGGAGGATCTGCACTTCGGCATGAAGGAGGATCAGATCTAACAGATCGCTGTCTCCATCGATCTTGCCAAGGCCGTAACACCTATCGGCTCAAAATCCTTTTAACTGTTGATTTGGTACAGTTACACGTTTCGGGAATTTGGTACATGTATCGGGAGTACATACGACATAGCGATTGTGAACACGATTATCGATCACGATTCACGATCACGATCATCACGATCATAGTGTATCGATCACGATTTGAAAGACGATGGAATAATATTTACCGATATGAACAGTGATGTGGCTTTTATTGAAATTCAAAAGATACTGTTTAGATTTTGATGATTTGCCTGTGATATGATTCAACGGATGTTTATATGAATCGTTTAAAATAAAATAAAAGGGCCTTCAATTTCTGATATTTTGCCATCGCCATATGCAGATTCGCCACGGAACCACGATCGATGTTTCTATACGTGAGCGTACCCGTTTGTTTGCGAACAGGTACGTTTTTCATGGAAGTCCTTCACGAACTTGCTGTCCATGTCTGATGTGTGACTGAAGGTGCTACGGGAATGTGGAATTTATTGGTTTCATGCTTTAGCATTCGCCGTATCTGCATTGCCTGTTTGCTTCTGGCCTCCCACCCGTGCGTGGCATGGGTATTTCTCTAGTTGAAGAAAATGTGAAGTTGGTTCCACAAATTGAGGGAGGGGATTAATGCGCTGAGGTGATCAGTGAGTATGGATTTTGGGAGTTTAACCAGAAGTGGGTTACTGCCCTCAAGCTGGCAATGAAGGCCATATAAGTATATAGATAAAAGTTCAGATGTGCCAAAGAAAGACTTTGCATGATGGCCAGCCAGCGGCTGGCTTTGGAGGCCAACCTAGATATGTGGTTTGCCCCAAAATGATCATGGCTGAAAGTGAGGCCCATATGATTGAGTGAATGAACCTCTTTAAATGATATGTTAAGGAAGTAGATGGAAGGGTTCAACATAGTCGTTTCAGAGAGACAAAGTGAGAGTCGGAGATTTATCAGGGCTGAACGACATGAGAAGTAAGTGTTGGACTTGCTCTTGGTTCTATCAAGGTCTGCAGAGCATCTGACAATTGAAACTCAATGGTAATGAGCTTTGCAGTGAGATTCCATTACTTTGCATATACAGTACCTTCAGAAAATATTCACACCCCTTGAAGTTTTTCACATTTTGTTGTGTTGCAGCCTAAATTTAAAATCGATTAAAATGAGATTTCTTGCCACCGACCTACATATAAACCCCATAATGTCAAAATGGAATTATTATTTTTGTAATTCTTGCAAAATCATTTTAAAAAATACAGAAATATCTAATTTACATAAGTATTCAACCCTGAGGCAATGCTTCGTAGAAGCGCCTTTGGCAGTGATTACAACTTCGACTCCGCTTGGGTATGTCTGTATCACCTTTGCACATCTGGATTTGGGGAGTTTCTCCCATTCTTCCTAGCAGATTTGCTCAAGCTCTGTCAAGTTGGATGGCGGAGTGTCTTTGAACAACAATCTTCAAGTCTTTCTGCAGATTCTTCATGGGATTCAAGTCTGGGCTTTGGCTGGGCCACTCAAGGACTTTAACATTCTTGTGCTGAAGCCATTGCAGTATTGCTGTGGCTGTATGCTTAGGGTCATTGTCCTGTTGCAACATATCTTCCCCACAATCTAAGGTCTTTTGTATTCTGAAGCAGGTTGTCCTCATGGATTTGCCTGTATTTGACTCCATTCATTTTCCCTCTATCCTTATAAGTCTCCCAGTCACTGCTACTAAAAAGCATTCCCATAGCATGATGCTGCCACCACCATGCCATGCGGTGCAGATGGTGTTAGATGGGTGATGAGCTGTCTCCGTTTCCGCCAAACGTAGTGCTTTGCATTCAGGCCAGAGTTCAATTTTCGTCTCTTCAGACCACAGAATATTTTGCCTCGTGCTCTTAGTCTTTCACGTGGATTTTTGCAAACTCCAGACGGCCTTTTTCTCAGAAGTGGCTTCCGTCTCCCCTCTCTCTTGTAAAGCCTTGATTTGTGAAGTGCTGCAGAGATTGTTGTTCTTCGGCAGGTTCTCCCATCTCAGCCAAGGAACTCTGTCGTTCTGTCAGAATGGTCATTGGGGTCTTGGTCACCTCCCTTACCAAGGACCTTCTTGCCCAGTTGATCAATTTGATTGGACGGTCAGCTCTAGAAGAGTCTGGGTAGTTCAATATTCTTTCCATTTCCTAATGATGGAGTTCACTGTGCTCTTGGGAACTTTCAACACTCTATAAATTGTTTTATATTGTTACGTTTGTGGGGGTACGCATGGAATACCTTAGGAAAATTCAGAATGTGTAGGTTTAGAATGCTCCGTATGCTGCAAAGAATTGCGATGTAGTAAGTAGGCCATCTGTCCGGGTAAGATCGTTTGCATGTTGTCATAAGGGGCGTGGCTTTGTGCTAATTCGTTCTAGGGCTTAAATATTAATTCCCCATTGTGTAATTTGCCTCCTGTGGTCCTCCCTTCGGTATTATTACATTCGGCCTGCCATTAAATTAAGGGCTCAGTAAAACAACGATAGCGCTGTAATGGGACTCATGCACTCACAACGCCATCAGGGCTGCCATACACCCAGGCATTCTTGATCGGGAGACTAGGCTCCACCCGATGACACGTGGAGGCCACGCCCGACCTTCGTGATTGGTGGAGGCGCGCTGGGGTGATGGGCAGGGCTCAGGCGATTGGTAGAGAGAAAATCCATCATCGAACAATCGAGAGCTAGGAGAGCAAAAATACCCCGTCTCGCCATCTTGATTGTTCTTCTGATCCTGGGATTCATAGCGGATGGTCGTGTTTGCCGCTCTCTCATTTGTACTGGTGTGGTCGCGGGTGGTGCGCATCTTTGGCTTTGGGAACATTGGGACGTCGAGGAGCGCAACTACGCGCCATTTTTGTGCGCTTCCCATGCGGTGGTTTGGAGGTAACGAACGTCTACAAGCCCTCGGTTGAACTGCAAAGCTGAATGCCGGCCGATTACCAAACCATTTCATTTTCTTTTATTTCTCCCTGTGTCTATAATTGACTCCGCGTGGAGGGTCCCTCACCTTAGCCTTTTACTATTACTTTTTACCTCAACATTTTTATTGTCTTTGCATTTATTTTCATTAAATCATTGTTTGTTAAATTTCACTTTTCTTGTCTTGTTTCGTTTCTTTGTTTTGTGTGTTCGGATTAAACCCCGATCCGATCAGATAAGGCTTCAAACCTTCCCGCGCGCGTGGAAAGGTAATCCCACAAAGTTTGAAATATGCCTCGGAGTTAAAGCTCGTTTCGGTCATCCGTCACCTAGGGGTCTTAACTCCGGGGACGCGACAATATCCTTCAACAGATATATGCCTCCTCACAGTTATACCTGAGTTCTACTGACAGTTCCTTGGACTTCATGGTAGACTTTCTGCTCTGACATGCTCTGTCAACTGTGCGACCTTATATAGAAAGGTATGTTTCTTTCTAAATCGTGTCCAATCAATTGAATTGTCCACACGTGGACTTCAATCAAGTTGTAGAGACATCTCAAGGATGATCAAAGGAAATTGGATGTACCTGAGCTCACTTTGGAGTGTCATAGCAATGAGGTTGAATACTTATTGACTCAAGACCTTTCAGATTTTCATTTTTAATTATTTTGTAAAAAAAAAAAGGCAGAGGAGTGAGGCAGAGACAAACGATAGAGCATGGACAAGCAACTGCCAGTTGGCAATCATAGCACAGGCTTTGATGGGGCCTAATGCTCTCCTCCTGTGTCAATCTGTAGAGGCTGTGCCAAGACATCATTTTGCCAATTATTGTCCAGATTGGTTGAAATATAATGGTATGACAAACCAAAAGCCTTAATTTTGTGACAAATTTTGAACTTTGACCCCTGTAAAAATGAAAAGCAGATGCCAGACCAATATTTACCTGCTTTGTTCTATAGCGGCTGTGTCAAAGCATCAATATTATAATTATGTAGATCAGTAACAAAAAATCTCAATTTAATCGATTTTAAATTCAGGCTGTAACACAACAAAATGAGTAACACAACAAACTTTCTGAAGGTGCTGTTTGTGGGCAGCAATGTGCTGGATTTGTTAAGGCTACTGCCCACATATCAGAAGGATGAGGAATGGTTCTTCAGATGGTGGAGTCATCAGCAAAGAGATAGAGAGTATTTTCCAGAGTGTCAGAAAGATCATTGATGAATATCAGGAATAGGAGTGGGCCTAATACACTACCTTGGGGGCATGCCAGCCTTGACAGGTAGAAGAGACGAAAGGATCCAATTTAGAACTAGCGTTGAATACAGGAGTGGAGGATGTCAGTGATCCATGAGAAGGGTTGGCCTTGTATGTCATAAGCAGAGAGTTTGGAGAGCAATGCAGGGTTACAGACTGTGTCAAATGCCCAAGATATGTCCAGAGAGACAGCTCTGATCTCATGTATGACATTGAGGGCCTCCATCCATTGTTGGAAGAACAGAAGGACATGTCCATGGTAGATTGGCTGTGTCTGAGTCTGAGCTGAAAATCTGAGATCAGGCTATTGGAGAAAAGGAGGGATTTGATGTCAACTGCAATAAATGATTCCATAACCTTGCTTATGATTGGAAGTAAGCTAATAAGTATGTAGTTAACAAGATCTATTTTTGCACTATGTTTGAGTAATGCATTGATGTTGACATATCCAAGCAGATGAAGATGACCTGGGCCAAATGATAAGGTGGACAGAACAGAAAGAGTGTGTGGGAGAGCGACAGAGCAGGTTTTTACGACACATGCACTGATGCCCTCTGGGGCAGTTGCCTAATCAGAATTGAGGGTTGCCAGGAACCGAAAACAGGGGCAGTTGGGTGCAAAAGAGTATGGTGAGTACAGAGAGGGGTTGGGGACACAAGGCCTTTCTTATGAGTGGAGTCAGCTGTGGTGCCATTTGAAGAGAGGGAAGGAATGGAAGGAGAGCATCTGCAGGAGACAGACTTAACAACCAGCAGGTTTTATAGGATGGAGACAAGTTTGAAAGTTCATTCTTGAGGTTGGACAGAAGTTGTTTTCTGGCTCTCCTGAGAGTGTACACACTCTTGTTGCGGGCTTTTCGGGAAAGACAAGCTGCTTTCTGTCAATTGCCTCACTGTATGAATCGTTGCGTCAAGGATGAGATGTTTGCCTGGATATCTGGAGATTAGGAGAGAGTCGTTTATTGAGAATTGAGTTCCAAATACTATATCCACGGATGAACGTATAATCGACAAATCAGTGGGAAAGCAGGCCAGTTTAATCTGACTGTGGCACATTGGTGGATCCCTGAAGGACATCAGGGAAGCACACTTTTCAAGAGTTATCTGAGGATCCAAGGGGAGCAGAAGAACAAGAAGAAAGGTTGGAGGGAAATATGGACATGATCAAGACAGGCAGAAAGTGGCAGCCAGTTGAGGACATATAGGTCAGGAATCAATTAGATTCGGCAAGGCCTGAAATGTCACATACATGTTCCACAAAAAGACAAACACTGTCATTTCTGGTCTTTTTAGACTTTATGGCAATGGGCTAAGTGCTATTACAGCATGATTCCAAATTTTCCCATATAGATGTTGTTGATGGTGTTCAACTCCTGAGAAAACGTGGTGGCCAAAAGAGATTTGTGGAAATAACTTGTTCTGCTGTGTCTGCAGTGGTGGTATCGTTGGTAGCTTTGTAATAAGGGGAGGAATTTAATTCTTTATTTACGGGATTTCATAAGGATGCGACCAAAGGCTATAGTCTGGAAGGATGCTCCCAAACACATTACTTATCTCCATCGACTGTCAAGGTGGAAACTTTAAAAGAAGGATCCATAACCGTTGGTGCTGTCACAAAAACCTCACCGCTCACTTGCCTCACTTACTTCCATATGCATGTCACGTCAACACCTGGGGACATTTAATTTCAACTAGAATTGCAGAGATTTTCAAACAATAACTACCCCTTGCTGCTCCATCAACTTTGGCACAAAAAAATTCTTAAAACAATAAAAATCAACTTTGGCGATATCAAAAAGAAATCACCAGGCCAACGTCCACCTGCATTATGCTGCAGGGGTTGTGGCGAATATTGGGTCTGGAGGTTGAAATGTATACTTGGCAGGCCAGGAACTTTAATTCCATGTCTACCTTTGAACTTTGACTTCCTATGAAATGTAAAGAAAAGAACAAAACTGATCACCAGACTCTGTGGTGTCATAGTTAGTGTCCGCTCTGAGTCTGCCACTGAGGTATGTGCCACTTCCTTGTCTGCTCTGAGTCTGGGAGGTCATTGGTTCAAACCCAAGCTGAGTCATACTAAAGATTTTAAAAAAAGGTATGTGCCACTTCCTTGTTCGCTCTGAGTCTGGGAGGTCATTGGTTCAAACCCAAGCTGAGTCATACTAAAGACTTTAAAAAAAGGTATGCGCCACTTCCTTGTTCGCTCTGAGTCTGGGAGGTCATTGGTTCAAACCCAAGCTGAGTCATACTAAAGACTTTAAAAAAAGGTATGCGCCACTTCCTTGTTCGCTCTGAGTCTGGGAGGTCATTGGTTCAAACCCAAGCTGAGTCATACTAAAGACTTTAAAAAAAGGTATGCGCCACTTCCTTGTTCGCTCTGAGTCTGGGAGGTCATTGGTTCAAACCCAAGCTGAGTCATACTAAAGACTTTAAAAAAAGGTATGTGCCACTTCCTTGTTCGCTCTGAGTCTGGGAGGTCATTGGTTCAATCCCAAGCTGAGTCATACTAAAGACTTTTAAAAAAGGTATGTGCCACTTCCTTGTTCAGCATTTATAAACGATAGAGCAATGGACAAGCAACTACCAGTTGGCAATCATAGCACAGGCTTTGATGGTGCCTAATGGTCTCCTCCTCCTGTGTCAATCTGTAGAGGCTGTGCCAAGACATCATTTTGCCAATCATTTTCCAGATTGGTTGAAACATAGAGGTATGAAAAACCAAAAGCCTTAATTTTGTGACAAATTTTGAAATTTGACCCCTGTAAAAACGAAAGGAAGATGCCAGACCAATATTTACCTGCTTTGTTCTGTAGCGGCTGTGTCAAAGCATCAATTGGCCAATTGTTGTCTGAATTGGTTGAAATTCAGAGGGATGGCAAACGAAACACCTTAATTTTGCAACCAATAATACAGATTCCCTTACAAGGAAATGCAGGAAGTGGCCAACGGACCCACCAAGCCTGCACAGTGGTTGGCAACCCATGTTTGTTTGTAAATTCTGAGCGTTAAACAAGGAAGCAATTCGCACAAGGAAGTTACGTGTTTGGTATGACTCGGCTGGGGTTAAAGCCGCCGACCTCCCAAACTCAGGGGAGACGCAATTTTGGCCTTCACCTTTGCGCAATCCCGAAAGCGACTCTAATCCAATTTATTTTCCCCGCATTCCTTTAGGGGCTGCTCGAAAGCACCTTTTTGCCAAATATGTCCATCGACTCAAAGATAATGGAATGACAAGGAAAAGTGTGTTTTTTCATGGTTATCTTTGATCCCTTAAAATTGGTGAAAACACAAAAGGGGTCCTGGGTGTATCGGAACACACACAATATCTCCAAGGCCAAATATGAAGAGGATTGGCTCAGAAATGAAGCAATGGTGTTACATTGTAATTATTTTAAATAAATAAATAAATGAATTCTTCTTTCGCTACTTTGGTCATTGTTATCCTGAACATAAATTGCCATCATATCATCCTAAACTCCATTGTTCAAACTGGCATAAGAAAGGCAGCGAGTGAAAAAAAAGTTAGGAAGAAGGGAGAGAATGGCCGAGCAAAATATTGTTGTGGAAATAAATAAATGGTAGTACGGTACATTGAAAGGGGAAACAGGAATCCATCAGAATGGGGTAAACTAGGTGGTGTATTGATCAGAGCATCAGTTCCAAGTCTGCAAGGGCGGCCGCCCTTCACAGTAGTTGATAGATGGACTGGATGTGCGCCTGATGGCACATTTTGAAAATGGTAGGCCATTGTGTGCTTCAAGCATGGCCAAATTCCAAATACCTTCAGTGACTGCCACTGGCAATGTCAAACCACCTAGTGTATTTCCTGCATTGGTGCTCTGGATATATCATGGTTATTGGACTTTTAAGGAAGAGCAGTGTGGAAGTCGGGAGAAGGCCTTGCTCTCGCGTGAAGGCTTTTCGTGGCTCGTCTACGCCAAGGTCCCAACTTGCGCAAGATCATCTGTGCAATGTTTGAAGTCGATTTGAAGGCCGCCATGTTTCATAAATCAAAACAGTTTGCACAAAGCCAAAAAGCTGCAGTTTCAGTTCAATTTGATTTTTAAATCCTCTGGGGGCTCAAATCCAGTACAAGAAAGCTTTGAGGTCATGGAGCAATTCGTCAGGGTAGGGTTGGTGGCAAACTTCCAGCCCTGTGCTTTCACAGACCTTTGTTTTGTGAAACCATATGGTGTTAATGGCTTATATACATCAGTGTTCCACTTGTGTCGTGCTTGTGAAATTAGTCCCGAACTAAAAGAATGTTTGCAACATCCCTCAAGAACACAAGTCAATAATGTCTGTAATAAGTCTAACTGCATCAAGAGGTTCATTTTCTGATCTCACAACCAGAGAAAGCAATATCGAGGCCACCGTATTAAGGCTAAACAGGGATTTAGCGTCATTATAGCTGTTGTGAGCATGTGCAGGGTGTTTCATGAAATACATAACCCAAGTGAATAATTAAAAAAAACTTTTCTGGAAGAGTACGCCATACGTTGAGGAATACATGGCGAGTCACATCCATCATTCTTCACATAGATCATTCAGTTGCAATCGCGTGGAAGTGAGTTAAAACGAGCACTTTTGATATACTGCGAATGAATAATAAAAAACAAATTTTGAAAGATCAGAGAACTTGAGCCTCATATTGCAATACAGCACCTTACTAAGTTTCCCTACTCGATCTAAAGTCTAATTAATCTTGGTAGGAAATTATAAGTTGCCGAAAGCTATTTCTTTGGTAAAGTACATGTCGGGTGGTTTTTCCATTGCCCTATTTTTACGGCGTAGCCCTTCGGGCAGAGCCGTCTAGAACAGTGTATGTATGTATGTATGTATGTATGTATGTATGTATGTATGTATGTATGTATGTATGTATGTGTGTATGCATGCATGTATAAATGTCCCCTCAAACATTTACCAATCAGAGCTGAGAATCTGGTCACATGACAGGTGATGTGATTACATCTGATGTCATTACGGTCGTGTAGCTACTGACGCTCCACGCACCGCCATTTTGATTCCAATTTAGTTCAGGCCGAACATATCATCGAACCTGTCATGCATCACAATCGCCATGCTCTGCCTTGACGTTTTTCATTCAGTGTGAAACACAAACAAACCGATTGTTCAAATGACCGTCAAATATCGATAGCATCTGCGTTACGTCTCTTCCAACAATATGGTAGGCCTACATATTGGCCTTAGGCTTCATGCCTCATCTTCGGACCGCTTCAGACAAATTAAGCCCAGGTTTCTTAATACAGTCGTGTATCGTTTCAGTAGTATCGTTTTCGTAATAATACAGTAAATATAGCCATAATACTTTAATCCCAATGTCGTGAATGGAAGGTTAATGGTTTGAAGCGGTGTATGGTTCATGATCAGTGATGAGCGTTGTTCGGCACTAATATTAATAACCGAGGAAGTAAGAAATTCGCCTCGGTTTTTTGAGAGAAATATCATTTTCGAAATAATGATAACGTAACGTTAATATTATAGTAAATCTAATCATAACACTAATCCCTTCGTAGTGACTGCAAACTTACTGGAAGTTAAATATACTAGGGCATTGCCCGTACTATATCTATATCTAAAATTATATCCCCCCCCCTCTATTTACATGAAATGGTTTGGTCCAAAGCGAACGGCTTGCGAGTACGGTGACAATCCCCCCCCTCTATTTACATGCAATGGTTTGGTCCAAAGCGAACGGCTTCCGGAGTTTGGTAAAGAAATCGCCATCGCGTGCACAAACGCGCAGGAAAGCGAATGAATCGCAAATTCGGTTTTATTAGTTTTAAAACATAGTTTAACGCCAACATAGTTTGCAAACGTGAAATAAATGAATACGCTCTCAAATGTGCCATCCGAGGCAGAGTGTGTCCTCCACGTTCGGCACACGCGATCGTTCGCTGCTCTCTGATTGGTTGAATCGTTTTTTGGACATAGCTCGGTAAGTAATTGTCCGATTAATATGAAACCTTGAAAAGGCACATCCTCGGGTCCCCAGCAATATACCTGGCAAGTTAAAAGTATATCGGACCCGTGGTTGTCGAGAAACAGCGGTCACAGACAAACAAACAGACGTACAAACGTACAGACGTACAGAGATTACTGGAATTATAGATAGATATCATGTTCTACATATTAAAGTCGTGGCAGTTTTGTGTCCGTTACGTCATTACCGTACGTCTATTATGTCATTGCGACGGCTGACTCCACCGACCAACATTTGAATTTACAAGTACACCCGCTCACTATAGGAGTGGCAGGAAAGGCCATTCATCTTTGGGGTATATAGATTACAGTCGATCTATGGTCGGGTCTCAAGAACATTGGGTGTGTGCTCATTTACCAAGGTTCTTGTGGAGAGATCGCCAAGTGGTTTAAGCATTCGAGCAAGCACTCCATTCAAAACCGTTAAGGAACGACTGGCTTGGCAAGCGCTAGCTAGCTGGTTGGTAAATGAGCACACCTCCAACCCTTGTGGGGTATATAGATTACAGTAGATTTTCGCTCAGTTCTGTAAGTAAAACTTACCTCATGGATGTCGGGATTCCTCCAAATTTCTTTGTTTAATGTTACAAACGGCATTAGCAACTGTTTGAAAAGCTAACAATATGTGTTTGTGGTTTATAATATTTTACAAGCCCGGCTACGCCGCTATTAGACTTTTAGGCTTGTTTTGAAAGAAATATGACTGCCAAACCATGTGACCTGTGATGTTTTCCCAAACACCCTGGTATCCCCAAGGCTTGTGTAACATATGTGTGAAGTTTCATCTTGATCTGGTGATTCACACGATTTAAAAAGGTTCATTCTTTAAAAAAAATATGGCTGTCAGACCATGTGACCTTTGTGGCCTATGTGGTAAAGTTTGTAATTTGGCCAGGGTATCAGCTGAGGCATTCAATAGATGGAATTCCAAAAGATGGAAAAACTGAGTTTTATAAAACCTAATATGGGATAGTTAACATCCACTAGCTCGCTCAACATCTCTCCCAAAGGGATGGTGTACTCTGATGTGGTGCCCTATTATATCTGCAGGTTTCGAAGATGGTGGGTTGTTATCATATCCCATTGCATCAGGAATATAGAACCAAGACTATATAGATTTCAGGTACACAATCAAATAATATGCTGCACACTAATGTTTTCCGAGTTGAGGATAAACCATTGAAGCGTGTGACCCGAAACCCAATAATTGACTTGTCTCGACTTTTGACACCTGGTTAGCACATTTAAATATTAATTTATATATATATTTTTTTCATTAATTTTTCATTTTTTATATTTAAACGTTTTTTAATACCAATGCTGAAGGGTTTTTACATTTTTACATAAATTTTCTTTACAATTTTTTTTACATTTTACGTAAATTTATAATTTTTACATTTTTACATTTAAACATTTTTTTCATTAAAAATTAATTTCTTTCCTTGTAAAATTGTTTTTCGGCATACATTAAAAAATAAATTAATGTACTGCGTCTTCTATCCTTGGCTGCTGATGCAGTGCAACATGTCAGTCATGGCATAAATTTTTTGGAGCTTGACCAGGGTACCGGCGATAACTCGCCGGCCTTTTATATTTTTATTTTGAGAGACACTACACGATCTATACCATCCAGCAACTATTGCTGGCAGATAGAAAACCAGGCTTAATGTCTACATGAGGGACGATGTACTTTTTGATGGAACTTTTAAAGTTCCATCAAAAAAGAAATGAAATTTGAGATTTTGATGAAAATTGAGCACTACCTGCGAAACACCAAGCAGTTTATAGTTGGGCCGATAATCTAACCCAGACTAGACTGTACAAAGGTAAGTGTGCTACCTCTGCACCTCACTGCCAGGTACTGAGTCAATAGTACAAATTATGAACAGGAAAAACAACTATTGCCCGGGAGGAAACATTTATTGTGGAGTTCGAAAAACTGCCGAGGGAACCATTAACAGAAGCAGTAGAGGTCCCTGTTGGGCCTGTTTACACCAATCTACTGGATGTTCTTGGCAAGGTTAAGGTATCTCATTAGTTGCCTAAGGACCAATGCACAAGAATCTTATCTTATGTTTACTGTGTGGTTCTTTACCTACAAAAGTCTGATGTGATATGCTTGCCCATGGGCCCATCACACACAACCACCATGACAGCCTCATGCAAGCAGACTGCATCAGACTGGAGTTGGTTTGTTTCTTACATTCACATCTGAACCCATGTTCTATGATACCGGTATCTCACATTCATATATAGCATATAATTCATTATGAATTGATAAATGTATCCATCTTGCATGGCACGATACTTGCAAAATCCCTAAAATAGGTTGTTGACTTTGGCCTATGTTGACCTTTTGACGTATGTTTACTCCAAAAGGAATTGGTGATTGAATTCAGTGGTCTGATATGCAAATACCCTTTAAATCTCAAGTCAATCAGATGAAAATTGACAATTTTAGAAAGTTGGCCTATGTTGACCTTTTCATCTTTAAACCTCAAAAATATATTTGTGGTTGAATTCATTGACCTGATCTGCAAATCCTGTTCAAATTTCAAGTCAATCAGATGAAAATTGAGGATTTTAGAAATTCCACCTTAAGTTGTTGACCTTTGGCCTGTTGACCTTTTGGCCTATGACGACCTCAAACGTAACTGGTGGTTCAATCCAGAAACCCGATATGCAAACCCTCTTCAAATTTCAAGTCAATCGGATGAAAATTGACAATTTTATAAAGTTGGCCTATGTTGACCTTTTCATCTTTAAACCTCAAAAAAATTATATGTGGTTGAATTCATTGACCTGGTATGTAAATCCTATTCAAATTTCTAGTCAATCAGATGAAAATTGAGGATTTTAGAAATTCCACCTTAAGTTGTTGACCTTTGGCCTATGACGACCTCAAAAATAATTGATGGTTCAATCCAGAGACCCGATATGCAAACCCTCCTCAAATTTCAAGTAAATCGGATGAAAATTGAGGATTTTAGAAACCTGACAATGTTTGTTGACATTTGACCTATGTTGACCTTATGATTTATGTTGATCAAAAAAATAGTTGGTGGTTGAATTCGGTGAGCTGATATGGAAATCCCCTTTAAATTTCAAGTCAATCAGATGAAAATTGACAATTTTATAAAGTTGGCCTTTGTTGAACTTTTCATCTTTAAACCTCCAAAAAAAAAATTTTTTTTATTTGTGGTTGAATTCATTGTCCTGATCTGCAAATCATGTTCAAATTTCAAGTCAATCAGAATAAAATTGAGGATTTTAGAAATTCCACCTTAAGTTGTTGACCTTTGGCCTATGTTGACCTTTTGGCCTATGACGACCTCAAAAATAACTGGTGGTTCAATCCAGAGACATGATATGCAAACCCTCTTCAAATTTCAAGTCAATCGGATGAAAATTGACAATTTTATAAAGTTGGCCTTTGTTGACCTTTTCATCTTTAAACCTCAAAAAATTATATGTGGTTGAATTCATTGTCCTGATCTGCAAATCCTGTTCATATTTCAATTCAATCGGATGAAAATTGAGGATTTTATAAATTCCACCTTAAGTTGTTGACCTTTGGCCTATGTTGACCTTTTGGCCTATGACGACCTCAAACATAACTGGTGGTTCAATCCAGAAACCCGATATGCAAACCCTCTTCAAATTTCAAGTCAATCGGATGAAAATTGACAATTTTATAAAGTTGGCCTATGTTGACCTTTTCATCTTTAAACCTCAAAAAAATTATATGTGGTTGAATTCATTGACCTGGTATGTAAATCCTGTTCAAATTTCTAGTCAATCAGATGAAAATTGAGGATTTTAGAAATTCCACCTTAAGTTGTTGACCTTTGGCCTATGTTGACCTTTTGGCCTATGACGACCTCAAAAATAATTGGTGGTTCAATCCAGAGACCCGATATGCAAACCCTCTTCAAATGCCCAGTAAATCGGATGAAAATTGAGGATTTTAGAAATTCCACCTTAAGTTGTTGACCTTTGGCCTATGTTGACCTTTTGGCCTATGACGACCTAAAAAATAACTGGTGGTTAAATCCCGAGACCCGATATGCAAACCCTCTTCAAATGCCCAGTAAATCGGATGAAAATTGAGGATTTTAGAAACCTCACAAAGTCGTTGACCTTTGACCTATGTTGACATTTTCACCCTTTGACCTCAAAATCAATAGGCTTCTTCCTTATGGCCAACCCTACCATTTGATGAAGTTTTGTAAAAATCGGTTTGAAATTGTGACCTGTAGGCAATTGACAGACCGACAGACAGAGAGACAGAATAATGCAGAACACCAACCAATATATTTGAAAAGTCCTCGACTTTGCGAATACTGAGGAAGGCTGGAGGGTTAAGAGAGAAAATTATTTATTTAGTTTCACTCACTCATCATCATTATCATCATCATTATCATCATCATTTTATCTACCATAATTTTTTCAGAGCATAAGTTCTGCTTAAGCTGTTTTCTGGCACAGGCCTATGCTGGGTGGATTGCCATTGCCTTCCCAGCAGTCAGTCAGGGCAGGAATTTGTAATTAGTTCACAGTGCCAGCAATAACCTACTCTTCGGGAAGGACACTGTGTGATCTTTAACGTCCACCGACACCCCTAGTGCTGGCAGATGGGCCACCCAATTTAATGTCCATCCGAGGGACAACACACACATTGATGAATGACCTTGTCTGTGAAACACAAGGGTATAACAATTTATAGCTGCGTCCACATTCAATCCCAGGCTAGACAGCTCAGAGACATGTGTGCGTACCTCTAGGAGTCTCGGAGCTAGGCCATCCTGCCAACTCCTGGCTTCACTACCTATTTTGAAAATGTTTACTTCTTTACTCTATTGTAAGGCTCGAAATATGAAGAAGAAAAAAAAAAAAACTGAAATCAATTGTTGTTTTAAAGACAATGGAAACTCATGGCACTCTTTCATTAATCTCTGTCTCAAAAAAAAATTACTAAATTATTTGCTCGTTCCATGGACCGTCTGTTTCATTAGAACGAATTTATTTGTTACTACATTGAGCTGTTGGCTTAGTGGTTCAATGTGTGCCAAGAAAGTAAATATTTAAAACCATCACCCACAGGCTGTCTTGTCAACTGCCGAGCAGCTGTCATTATGAGCCGATGTTATCCCTATTCATCCCTTGTTACCATCAAACCCAGTCCTATTTGTCCTTCATTGAGAACTTGTCTTTCTCACTACACGTTTTACCATTTGCTTTGGGTAAATCGAATAACACAATTTTCCATATCACAAGTCATTTTGTTGAGTCCTCAACAAGTTCATTGAAATAGGAATGAGCAAGATCTGTAACAAAATGGTGGACTAACTCTTTCCGATATCTTCGTTTTCCTTTTTCCTGCTCTTCATCTCCCTTCTCTTTTGGATCTTTTGCATCCCGAGCTCCACGAGTTTCACTTTTCATTGGTGTCGGAACATGTTTGCATTTGGCGGGGGCAGGACCGCTCGGTTGAGGGGCAGAAGGTGCAAAGCCGGAAGGCGGAAGTGATGTCGGCAGCCGTACAGTGCGTACAGTGTGTACGTGAGCTGTTTATTATTTCTCGGAAACCGCTGAATGGAATTTTTTTTAAACTTGGCACTTTGTTAATACTCCCAATGGAGAACAAAAGCATGATAATGATGACATCATAGGTGAAGTGGTATACCAGCCAAAAATGTTTTAATGGAACTCCTTATCCTAAAAATCTGAAATTGCATGCTTGGTGTGCGGTTGAATTGCATGGTGTGCACACCAAATTGCATGGTGTGCAGTTGAACCAGACGCGATCTGTGGCGCAATTGAATTGAGACGCAATACCCATTTGTATTGAAATATTAAATTTATCACATTATAGGTCACATGGTTTGGCAGCCATATTGGATTGAAGGAAAATATGAAATAATTATATCTCTGAAACTGCTCACCCTATCGATGCGAAATTTTACAAATATCATCTAACACCATTGTTGCATATCGTTTGAAAATGATGATGTCGTAGGTCACGTGGTTTGGCAGCCATTTTGGATAGAAAAACGTACCTTATCCGATCAATATGAAACTTCACAAACGTTATCCCCTACCCATACATATGCAGTATGTACATTTTAAAGGTCATATGCCACGTGGTGTGGCAGCCATATTAGCTTCAAAGCCGATAATTAAAAAAATCCCTTCTCTGAAACCGATTCACCGATCGATGTGAAACCTGTCAAGGCTTGTGAAAATGTGATACTTGAAAACAGCTGAAGGGATTTAAATCAAACTTGTTTGTTTTTTAGGACAGTGAATGAGGGCATCTACCTGTTGTAGGACTATGTGGAGGCATATTGGCGACACAGTTGCATTGCTCTAGTTTCCATTTTGACTTACTTCTTATTCTCGTGTGTGGCCAATATGAGGTGTGCTAAAGTTTAATGTCCAGGTTTTGTAACCATGTGGCTGCCTCAGGGGTGAGTTGCCGGAGGGCTAAAAGTCCTCCCGATTGCTGCTGCAAGGAACAGTGCAACGTGATGTGCTCCATAGTCTGGCTCCTCCACAGTCAGAGTGCATCCAACCTCTTTTCCATCGATGGAGGATGCTACCGCAATGGCGTTGTCCAGTGTGAAGACTGTTGAAGGTCCACTGTCCATTGCCTACATGGGAGTGTGAAACCGAGTGGAGCAATTGGTTGGATCATGTAGAATATGTCTATTAGCAGCTGTGGCAGCCTCCCAGCTGGCCCTCCACAAGTCGGGTTCACTTTGATGGGCACCGTTAAGGAGCTCGGCATGGTTCCATGGTGGTTTTCAGGACTTGAGGCGACAGCGCAGATGTTCAACGAGAAGGCCCTGGGCTTGAATTTCGGTAACCAGAATGTGTCTGAAGTATCGAGATGACAGCACATCCCTTCAGATGGCTGGTCGAGCAATGTTGCAAAGAATAGGAAGCCACTTAAGTCTTTGTTAACTTGAGGGTTCCAGACACTGTTCTTATTTCGGCATTTAACGGAACGTCAATGGTCTTTGTATGAGCACTTGCCGACCAGACTGGCGCACAATACTCTGCCGTAGTGTATATGAGGGCAAGTGTTATTGTGCAGAAGGTGTTAGCGCCGGTTCCCCTTGGTGTTCAGGCCAGTTTCAGGATGAGGTTTGTCCATGCCCTGACCGTGGGCGTCGACAACCATACCTCGGAGATATATAGACCGATTCTGTTTATACTTTGCATACAGACAACAGATGGTGGTGTACATATGGACATCATTTTGTTTCGCGATGCAATGAAAGATCGCCGACTGGCAGCCATTTTAGTTGTAAAAAACCCAATATTGACCACGTTCTCAACCATTTCTCGGACATACATTTACCAATCTTGTTCAAACTTGGCACACAGATAATGAATGATAGCTTACATATGCACGTCATTACATTTTTGAGATCCAAGATGGCCGACTGGTGGCCATTTTGTTACTTAAAAGTGTCCTCAAACATTTATTGAACATGCATGGTCCGATTTTGTTCAAACTTGGCACAAAGACAATACATGACATGAGAGTATACATATGCAGAAGATTTTGTTTTATAATCCGATCAAAGATGGCCAACTGACGGCCTTTAACTCCGCACAGCATAATTACTAAAACCATGGGGGATATGACATTTTACCTCTTTTTCTTCTTGATATATCTAAAAAGAGTGATAATAACACCAGAATACATCTCTAAAGTACAAAATCGGGAGATCGCAAAATCATCGGATTGTATTTAGTTTCTCATCAATTTCAGCAGACTCCCGAGCAATAATAAGGGGGTGGTAGGATGGCGTAAAGGTAGGCGCTCTCACCTCTAAGGTGTCTCGCCTGGGTTTGAATCTCTGCCTAAGCTAAAAACTGTCATCCCGGTGCTTCACAGGGAGGGTGATTGCTCATTGGGTGTGCCATCCATCTGGTGGACGTTAGACGTGTGTCTTAACTGCCAGCATCCATGGTGTCCTATGTGAAGAGTAGGTGAGTTATCACCGGCACCATGAACTGAACAAATTATAAATTCCTGCCTTAACCTCAATTGTCAACGTCAACCCTGGCCATCCTGTTCATGAAAGACTTCGGCCAAGCTTGCCCTGCCCAGCCAACCCCAGAAGAACGTGGAAATAATTGTTTCCATAAAGAAGAAGAACAGTGTGGCATACTAGCACATACTAGCACACTAGCACACATACTAGCACTAGCACACATACGGCATACTAGCACAATAATAGCTGAAGCAAATATAATGATTGGTGAAGAATCACTTAAAAATTGTCAGATCTGGATCTGAATCTTCACCAAAATTGAAAAAAACTCTTCCTTGTCACACACTCAAACTGTCCACCAAGTTTTGTCCAAATCCGTCCATAACGTTTTGAGATATCGTGCTATATATCAGTTTTAGCTCAATGGTGAAGAATCACTTTAAAAATTGTCAGATCTGGATCCGGATTCAAATCTTCACTAAAACCTAATCATTTCGTCCTCGTCATATACCCAACCTCTCCACCAAACTGAATACCGTTCTACTTTTAAAAAATGTTTCTTTCTGACTTGCGTGTGTATATACCTGTATGTAATAGATGGGAATAAATTTCCGCATGAGGCTAGTGTGAAAAGAAGCCTGACTCACCCCGGGACTATATGTATTCGGCATGGTACTTTTTACAAGTGATGGTCACTGGCGACATTTCAACAGGAAAAAAAACACATTGGAATACTCTCAAATTTTCATCCGAAAATAAACTTGAATTCCTCAAATTTCATATTTTTTAAGGAGAAAAAAAGAATGGGTAACATTTTTTTTTTTAGGGACAATTTTTGACATTAGAATGGTATCTTTATTTTTTTTTCTTTCGATTCTTGTCCCTTCACTGTGATTGGTCAAGTCAGTGTTACAGGTCGCAGCGGGTAGCTCGATTTAAGGATCTGGGTGTTAAATGTGTCAAGGCTCAGTAGAAGGTGAATTATTCCATTGTAACACTCTCATGTTTGAAATAATTGCAGGCTGAGTGGCCATAACTTTAATAGCATGCTCCACGTCGTGCTCAAACACTAATCTCAATACTTATGCCGCCATGTACCCATCGATTCATCCATTTTGAAATGTCCAAACAAGGCCCTATTTGGGAGCGTGGGCACTTCGAGTGTTCTTTAGTGCTGAACAGTAAAACTCTTCATGTCAAGCTACATTTACCAAAGGGATTGAATGCACTCGATAACTGGTTTTGCTTTTTTCAACGCAATATCAAAGTGCAGAGCAAACAAATCGGTAATCGGCACCAAGATTTAAGGCCATCCTTTTTTTTGTTTAACCTTCCGCATGTTTGTGGTCAGAGGGCACGGACACAAGGGCCTTGTTAGTGCGAGTGTCGAACAGCCAGGAGATTCCCCCCAGGGACTTTTATTCTTCCCTGCCAGATGGGGCAGCAGTGCTTGTCCTGGAAACAATGGAAGAATAAACACTTTGGTGCACAGGAAGAATAATAGTCGGGGCGCAACTTCATTGCACGTACATGATGCCTCTCACGTTGGTATTTTATTACCCTCCCCTAAGGAGAGGGTATTTCATTTGAGTCCATTTATTTGTCTGTCTGGTTGTTTGTCCGCACAGAATAAATATTATTTTCTCTGCAACCGTTGGTCCGATTGACAGGACATTTTCACCATGGGTGCAACTCCACCTGTAGAATTTTTAATGATGATTATGAAAGTCATAGGTCACGTGGTATGGCCGCCATCTTGGAAAAACCGAAAAACTTTGCTCCTCGATGTCTTAAAGCGCTGAATAGAAAACAATTGAGACATGGGGAATAAAATGTGTAAATGATGATGTGATATGTGCCTCAATTATGAGGTCATAATTCGACAAGAACAAAACTTCATCCGGTCAAGATGAAATTTCTTGAGCGTCATCTCGGGGTAAATTGGTGGAGAAAAATAATAATAACGATGACGTCATCGGTCACGTGGTTCAGCCGCCATCTTGGAAAAAACGAAAAACCTTGCACCTCTATATCTCCGAAAGCGCTGCATTGAAATAATTGTGGCATAGCTCATTGTGAAGAACTCTCCATGTGGAATAACATATGTTAATGATGATGTCATCTGTCCCTCCGTTATGACGTCATAATTCCACAAGTACAAAACTTCATCCGATCAAGATGAAATTTCTTGAGCATCATCTGGGGATAAATTGGTGGAGAATTTTTTTCATGATGAGGTCATTGGTCATGTGGTTCGGCCGCCATATTTGTTTTAACACAAAAGCCTTAAAAACCACAAAACCACATGCTGGCGAGGGTCTGCAATCTCTGATTGCTCTTTCTAGTTACCAATGTTTCAGTTCCATCACCTGACGTACTGGTGTTTTTATCTTCAGACAGCTTTTTGTCACCCGCCATGTACCAAATGCTTTAACACTGGACAGATTTAAAACAAATGCTTCTTCATCTGCCCATATCCCAAAACCAGCAAGTGATGTTCAGCTTTGCTTGCACGAGCAGCACTATTAGCGTGACGACGTTATTAATCGCTCTCCTTCTGCTCCTTGAAATTTTCTCTCCCACTCAAAATTCCACTCATCCCACCTGATTGATTAGCCTTTCATTTAATCAATTAATTTATATTTGGAGATAGTGTGATCTCCTCTCGGCTGTCTGGTTCTGGGTTCGATTCCTGGTGTGATGGGATTCGATAAAAATCCTCGTGTGGTTAGATTCCCCAAATCCAGGCTTACTGAACATGTAAACCCTTTTGCTCATCTTTTCTCCTGTTCATTGAATCGTCTTCCAGAGGCTGTTTACTCTTTACTCTTCTCTAGGGGTTCAAGTACATGGTGCACTACCATCTCATGTCATCCCCTATCCCTCCTCGTTATCTTTACTACCCCCTTTTCCCAAACTCAATCCTCTTATTTGTACTTCCTTGCCCTTTCTCCTCTTTTTCTCTACAGGAGTGAGGGTCATGTAAGAGAAAGGTAAATGTGACAACGGGACAAACATTAATGGAATGAACAAACAGAGAAAGAGGAGACGGATGAGGGGAGGCAACACTGAAACTAGCAAGTGAAATGGTTAGGTTAGTAAGGGTTAATGGGGGTAATAAAGATCATGGGACACAAGTGGGATGGATAAATGAAGGTGGTGCACTTCCTGCTTGAGGTCCTGGAGGGAAGAGTGAGACAAATCAGCCTCCGGGAGGTGGTTCCATAAATGGGAGAAGCGAGGAATAAAATAGTTGAGGAGTGCACTCGGCCTGGATTTTGGAATTCTAACCAGAAGGGAGTTACTGGAAAAGCACTGGGCCTCCTGGAGTTGCTGGTTAAGAGGGCCTTTCCTATTCATTCATTAATTCACTTGTTGTGTCCAATTGTGGCCTCACTGTCAATAGATTACCTTTTCATCCTCCGACCCTTCCTTAAACTCGGTCTTGCATCACAAAAATCTGGTTGATTGCAGGCAAGAGAGACTGTTTGGAGAACACACCTCGTCTTGAAAGGCATGTCATGGAAAGTGAGTGATGTCGGCTGTCTTGTATGATTTATGGACGAGTGTTTCTGGCATGGACATTCACGAGAAAACTAACCTCCATAACCCATAACAGACAATGTTGCAGGCCATTCTGACACACACACACACACACACACACACACACACACACACACACACACACACACACACACACACACACACACACACACACACACACACACACACACACACACTACAGTCCACTAAAACTTGTGAGACTATTTTATGGGGTTGAGACTGACTGTTGAGGTGAGAATGACAATGATGACGCCGCAGACGATCTCCAGCCATGTAGATGAGTTCAAAATTATATGCTGTCTTTTATAAGAGTAGGCCTTAGGCTCTGTGTGCTTTCAAAAATTACGTGTACAGATCAAGTATTGCTATCCTTGCCCTAATCTGACCGTTCAACATTTGCCCTATTTTGGGTGGTGCCCTATAACTCACCGTGTATATGGCGGCTCAATGCGAGATGGCACATGAAAGTTATTTAATAAGAAATGATGCAATGAACTAAAATGTGCTTCCTTTGGTATAAACAAAACCTGGTTGAAGTTGGGAAGAACCAAATTGCAAACTGGAGCCACCACCGATTAGTTTGCATAGCTGCCGAGCCGCTATGTTACACAAACTCGAAGGTGGTGTCTCCAGTTTTGCAAATCGCGCTTCATTCCTTATAACCCTCCATTACCATACAATTGACCTTACTGTTTTGTTTGTTGTTTATTTATTTAATTTCACTAGCAGAGTATCCGCCCTACAAGCGGTCTTGTTCCAAGCACGCGACACGTTCTTCTGACACATCGCCTTATTTGGGTGGTGTATAGGCAAATTGCTACACGCAATATATTTTCCCAGAATGAATTTTTGTACACCGCTCCTTTCCTATTCTATCACCAGGCACTGCATGACGTCATCGGCGGGCACCGAAGGGGGCCCGGCGATGACACGTGCTGAAAGGGAGTACTCCGTTTTCACTCCGGTTTCTTGTTTTCTTGCTTGTTGTACACCGCCCCTTTCATATTTTATCTGCAGACGCTACATGACATCATTGGCGGGCACCAAAGGGGGCCCGCGGGATGATGCGTGCTGAAAGGGAGTACTCAGTTTTCACTCCGGTTTCTTGTTTTCTTGCTTGTTGTGCACCATTCCTTTCATATTCCATCTCCAGACGCTGCATGACGTCATCGGCAGGCACCGAAGGGGGCCCGGCGATGACGCGTGCTGAAAGGGAGTACTCAGTTTTCACTCCGGTTTCTTGTTTTCTTGCTTGTTATACACCACTCCTTTCATATTCTATCTCCAGACGCTACATGGCATCAGTGGCGGGCACCCAAGGGGGCCCGGCTTGACGCACGCTGAGAGGGAGTACTCCGTTTTCACTCTGGTTGTTTGTTTTCTTGCTTTCTTGTTTGCTCGCTTGTTTGTCTAGGTGATATCTTAGCCATTTTTTGAGCTAGGAAGCTGAAATTTCGGCACAATAGTGAGCAAGTACTTTGGCAAAAACGATATTTTTATTTTTTGATTATTCAATTAATTTATAATTACTTACCTATTATCGATTAATTAAGTAAGTATTTATTTCCTTTCTCATCTGGGCAATGAGACAGTACTTATTAATTTATTTATTTTCTCATCTTTTTTGAAGCCATTCGTCTGCCAATTTTGCTCTCCCAAAAACCCCAAAACGAATAAATGGTACTGCTACTAAGTAAAGTGAATGCCACTTACCGATGAAATGTGATTCCTATTTTCCTTTGATCACGATCGTCGCTGTTTTTACAACCATAAGCAACACAAGATGGCATTCCATAAATACTAATATGACCCTACTGCAAAGCCGCAATGAGCCGGCGAAGCCAAAGCCTCTATTGAACTTTTTCGCAATAATTGTTTATGCATACTTCTGCATCTGCAAGATGGCGGCCTCCATGGAGCGATTTGGTGCGTCAAAGCTTCGAAATTCTCAAAGAATCCAGCAAAATCTGGCTTTTCAACATAATACGCGTTCATTCACAACACCGGCTTCACCGGCTATAACAATGCTTTTTACAACCTGGAAATGGACTAAAATCAATTGGGAATGGAGAAAAGCAAGTGGGAAGGTGGCTTTTTCAGAGGAAATATGCAGCTTGAAGCAAGTATTTGTGTTGATGCAAATGAAATTTTCTGTGTTGTGGGAGAGGAGCATGGCAGATGTAGCACTTCCGGTGGCTTTGGGACCGCCTGAACAATTAACGTTAGAATGCAAGTGATGGGCATTAGAATGGACGCGATGAGCGGGTAAATCAAACGTGAGATGGGTGAAGTGATGGGCAAGGAAATGGCGCCATTTTGTGAAGAGTTAAAGGAGAGCGAGGGGAGAGATGGGGAACGTGAAGGAGGTGTCAGACTCATACAGGGGGCAGAAGGACTGACGATAGGGCAAAATGAATGGAACACAGATTAAGGAAAATACCAAAACAATAAAATAATTTAAAAAATACACAGAGGGAAACCAAGGGGAAACTGGAAGCCATAAAGAGGGAGTGAAGAGGCACACCGGGAAATAACGAAGGTAACAGAGCGGGAAGAAAATATCAAAAAAGAAGTAATTGATATTACGGCAGAATAAATAGAGCTCCATGTGTTTGGTTATGTATTTTGGGAACGCCATGTGCGTTAGGATCACGTGAGATTGTGCGAGAGCACCACACAGTATTCGGTCCAACGAATGAAGCAGTAATTTTACAAACTGCATGTAAAATGTGCCTCATTTTGCTTGGGGAGCCAGAATACTGTGAGTCCACCTTTGAAATGTGAAAATAATTAATTTAACGGACACTTTGATGCACGCCTGGAACGGATGACGTCAAGACATACTCTGCCAGGAAGTCAGGAAGCCCCGTCGCGTATCGCATGTTACAGTAAAAACCGTCGCGTTTTTCTTTGTACTCGCAGCTGTTTATGAAGCAATAGGTGCAACATCGTTTTCTTCAATTTGATCATTGAAATTCGCTCTAAAAAGGGGTGAAAGCTACTCAAGGTTTGGGGGTTGTATTGTACAGTACAGTGATTGCATATTGTACAACAACATATTGAGTACAGTACAACTTTAATCGGTCATCGGAACTGAACATTGATTGTAACCTGTCGGTACAGATTACCGAACAATAGGTGATATCGGCTTGTTCTAATTGCCAGTTCAGATATCGGCACAGCACTCATAAGTAATATATATATATATATATATATATATATATATATATATATATATATATATATATATGTATATATATATATATATATATGTATATATATATATATATATATATATATATATATATATATATATATATACATACGTATACACACACATATATACATACAAGCAAAAGTACAATAGAGAGTGACTATATCACACAAAAATGTTAGTCGATGAAAAAATGGGTACGTGAAAACAAAAAGGCATCTCTGTCTACTGTAACGCCAGTAGAAGAAGAAGCCTGAATAATGTTCATCAAGTGGTGGTTCACCTTGTTAATCATATTGTCGTGTGGACGGCTCTCAGTTAAGACTGAGCGTCCACGGATGGAATCAAGCTTACTTTGAGGCATTTCCAATTCAATGGCGGATCGACACACGAGCCGGGGGATTGGGGGAAGATGCCGGCTTATCTGTCAGTCCGACTATGTCTTCTCCTGCAAATTAATACTCAAACCAAAACGGATATAAAATGTACAATGAGAAATATTTATTATGGACCTGATACAAAGGATGCGACAGAAGAACTAAAAGCTAGGTTGGGATCCCACTCACAGACTTCATATACAAAACAATGGGAGAATGAATCAAAGGAACCATTGTTTACGCATCTGTGCTTATCTGTCTGGATGTGGTGTCCGTCAGGAATCGTCTGGTTATGCAGCTCTGTCGTCCAACGCGGCTCAGGTTGGCGCGAACTGTCTGGTCGTTGGCGTGGAGCGGTCCTCGGCGCGATCGCTCATCAGCGCTCCAACCACAAGCCTCGCTCGTCGTTTGTATGGGAACGCAGGGGAAGAGAATCGTCGGCGCTGGTCTCCCCTACCAAAGTCCAAAGGCAGGAACAGGTCCAGCACAAAGGGACAGTCCAGAGCAAGAGGCAAAGAGAAGAGACAAGTGGAGGCGAAGACAGGCAGAGGCGAAGAGAGAAAATGTCCGCCGCTCCAAGTCTCTTGTCTGGCGTGCTCTGACATCATCTGATTTCACCATCATATGGTGAAAAAAATTTCACCATATGATGGACTCGGTCTGTATAATATTTTAATGGTAATTATGACGTCACATGTCACGTGGTTCGGTCGCCATATTGTTTTTCGTGAAAACACGAAAACCACTTTTTCTCTGCAACGGCTGAACAGATCGAGGCCAAACTTTGCAGGCAGAATCGCATACCCTTGACGAACAAAAAAGTCATCGAGCATGACGTCATGCATCACATGTTTTCAGAGTTATGACCTTTTTAAGCATGAACCTTTAAAACCGAGCCCCTCCCTCATTTTTGTTCCAATCGAGGGGAAACTTCACATATCTGTTCCGCATGTCAGTCTACTAAAAAGTCCTTTTGGAATTTGCGATAGCTCACGTGGTTTGGCAGATATCGTTAATTAAACGAAAATATTTTTTAAATGGATATCTCTTGAATCGCTTTATTGATCGACGTGAAACTTCACACTATAGTAGATGTGATGAAGAGTAACAAGTGTGCAAAATTTCAAGATGATAGGATGTACAGTCTGGAAGCTAGAAGTTGTTATTGCGTGAAGAAGAAGAGGCGCCAAGTGTGCGGATTTAATTATTTATCACATGTACAGACTGAAAGCATCGTTGGACACGACCTGTCGCGGTCATTTTAACCTCAAATAAAATTCTAATTTAAGATTTGTCAATAGCTGAGGTATATTAACAAACGAATAAAACAGATTTGGTCAAATTCTGACTTTTTTAACTCGATCGCATTTGACAGAGTTGTGACAAGCTGAGGAAGAAGAAACCTCGCATTGGCTTCTCCAATGTGCCACAAAAAAAATGGATATCTCTTGAATCGCTAGTACCTCAGACCGTGAGTTGGTAATAATTTATATAATTCACACAGTGCAATACGTGCAGGCCGCTCCACGGAGCGACCTTGCGGGCTTATCAATGAGGCGAGGCATGACACACGTGTCTCAGCATACCTCAGATCAAGTTTGAAAACCAGCATCAACCGTGCATAAATTTGCATATTCGATCATTTTTGACAAAGTTATGGCACTTTGAACTTTGGTAGGGGACATGTATTGCAGCGCAATACTCAGAATGCTTGTTATTATAGATATACAGGGTGTTTATAAAGTCCCTATCTATTTCAGTGAAATAACGGTTTTTATTGTTTTTTATTGCAGAACCCCATAAAGATGAATGTGCAAGAACGTGTGATGGTGGTAACATTGTGTATTCAAGGGAAGAAATGCAAATAAATTAGAGAGAAGTTTGAAACCACCATCACACGATCACCAGACCATAGCACGTTCTTGCACATTCATCTTCATTGGGGTCTGCAATAAAAAACAATAAAAACCGTTATTTCACTGAAATAGATCGGGACTTTATAAACACCCTGTACACCCAGATGGATATATCTATAATTTGATTTGCTTATTTATTTTCTTTTATTTATTTATTTATTTTACAATTTTGCTTTAACTGTTTTTCATTTTAGTTCACTTATATTATAGATTTAAAATCAAAAAATTGTTTATATTCGAAGCTCTAAGATTCACATTACATTTGACTGCACATGCGTTTTGTCTTTGTGTTTATCTTTTCTTTTTCTTTCATTTTTGCTGGTGAACTCGAAACTCCCTTTTTACTCAAAAAATTCAAACCACAAACGTTCATCCTCAGCACTATCCGAGGATTACTTGCGGAGTGTTACACCAGTCATATGATTACTTCTCTGCCGAAGCAGGACTGCAGAGGCCGAATACGGTGTAAGAAGATAAATGTGATGAGTTACTTTATGGTGGGTGTTTGTACTTGGTGTAATCTTTTGAGTAAGCATGCTGGATTGTTTGTATCCATACATGTGTTGATGTCTGAGTCCAAAGTTACTTTCGGCAGCTTGTGGAAATGTGGGATCAAAGCAATGTCTTGCAGAAGAAAGTTCGAGGCTGAAAATGTGATCATTTTCTTTCTAATGTACCGTAATGCTATTAAAATACAGAGAAGTCTCCTTTGATTTCTGCACCGAAAACAGCAAATATGTGAAATTGGAACATGTCAACCGAGCAGCCAAATAACAAACAAGTTCCTTTTCCAAACTTCGATACCCAGTGTTACTTCGACATATATATATATATATAATTAATATATATATACAGTATACATATATATGTTGGAACCCATCTGTGGATCGGTCCCATCGGCCGATGGGTCTGACCCGTTTGGCGACCCATCTGTGGATGCACGAGAAATGACAATGCAGACCCATCGGCCGATGGGTCTGCGCCATCTGCGGATGTGTTGTTCACCTTGAAGGAATGTGTATGCATCAATGGTGGATGAGTTAACCTAACCCTAAACCTAACCCTAACCCTAACAACCCTAACCCTAACCCTAACAACTAACCCTAACCCTAACCCTAACCCTAACTCTAACCCTAACAACCCTAACCCTAACAACCCTAACAACCCTAACCCTAACCCTAACCCTAACCCTAACCCTAACCCTAACCCTAATCATCAGCACCTGCCACTCTCTACCCTGCCACCATTCCCCTCCGCCATTATCAGAAGAACACCTCATGTTTTGTATGAATGTTGAGTATGTTATGTAAAGCTTTACTAAAACTGCCATGTATCTGTTAATTACAAAATGTATTGACAAAATGTATAAATAGATGGGTAGAAATAGATAATAAAACATTTAAAAATCATCTCTGTTAAATTCCTACCACATGTAATTCCAATGACTGTGTACCGGATTGAAGAGCACCATTCTGTCAACACATTCCTTCAAGGTGAACAACACATCCGCAGATGGCGCAGACCCATCAGCCGATGGGTCTGCATTGTCATTTCTCGTGCATCCACAGATGGGTCGCCAAACGGGTCAGACCCATCGGCCGATGGGACCGATCCACAGATGGGTTCCAACAGATATACTGTACAGTGGTGAGAAAAGGTTTCTGTGCCCTTTAGAATTTTCTGTATTTCTGCATAAATTTGACCTAAAATATGATTAGATGTTCATCGAAGTCCTAATAATAGATGGAGAAACCCTGATTAAACAAATAGCACACAAAATAAATCTAATTTTTCATTTTTTTTCTTGTATACTCAATCAAGGCTCGAGTAAGAGCTAACACATATAACATATAATAAAGGGAGCGGGAGACAAGAGGGGGAGAGAGGGAAGTACAATAACAGTAGAGAACAGGGACATTGGGAGATCTGTAGAAGGGAGTCGGCTGGGGCGGGGTACACGGGATAAACAAGATGGACACCACAAGGATTTCAGGAAAGAAAAGGGGGAATTTGAAAGAGGCGGATTTGGGGTGTTTTAACGGGGGTAGAGGAGTGGGATTGAAGAGAGAGCGGGAGTTTGTTCCAGAGGCGGGAGAAAAGAGGAATGAAAGAGTAAAGGTGAGCAGAGAGTTGATTTTGGCAGTTTCACCATAAGAGGGTTGCTGGCAGATCTTGTGCATCCTGCAGGAATATTTGGGGGACAGAGCACAGACAGAGCAGGGGGAGCAAGGTCGGAGAGGAGTCGGTAGAAGACAGAAAGCCCACCAACCTGCCTGTGGTGAGAGAGAAAAAGGTCCTCAGAGTCAGCTTCATCGTGGGAGATTCCAATGATTCTGAAAGCTTTGGTTTCAATAGCGTGAAGCCGAGGTAGGTGTGAGGCAGGAGCACCAGCCCAGAGAGGAGAACAGTATTACATCAAGCTGCGGATGAAAGCTTTGTATGTGGTGAGGAGCTCAGAAGTGCCCAGAAAGGACTTCACACGATGGAGGATGCCCAGTCGGCGACTGGCTTTGGAGGTCAGCTTGGGAATGTAGTTTTCCCATGTAAGGCCATGGCAGATCGTGATACCCAAATGCTTAAGTGACAGAACTTATTTGAGAGGATTGTTGAGAAAGTAGATGGGAGGGTTGTCCAGTCGGTCTTTTCGGAGAAACATTGTGAGAGTGTGAGATTTGTCAGGATTGAAAGACATGTTCCACGTGTTTGACCAGCTTGTCATTTTATCCAGGTCTGCAGAGAGTGGAGAGGCTGCTGTCTGCCGATCTGAGGGAAGTGATATGGAGCGGCAGAGGGTGGAGTCATCAGCAAAAGGAGAGAAAGGATTTTCCAGGGAATCAGAGAGCTCATTGATGAAGATCAGAAAAAGCACAGGGCCCAGAACACTGCCTTGTGGAACTCCAGCCTGGACAGGAAGAGGAGATGAGAGAATTCCATTTTGAGCCACACGTTGACTACGACAGCAGAGGAAGTCCACGAGCCATGCATGGAGATTTCCATGGATACCATAAGAGGAGAATTTGGTGAGCAGGGCAGGGTGCCAGACCGTGTCGAAGGCACGAGATGTGTCAAGGGAGACCGCTCCGATTTCCTGTCTGGCGTTGAGAATATCCATCCATTTTTGAGACAGCAGAAGCAGCATGTCCAGAGTAGAGTGACCTCGTCTGAATCCAAATTGATGATCAGAGGTCAAGCCATTGGAGAAGAGGAAGGATTTGATGTCAGATGCAAATTAGAAAAAAGGAAACAAAACAAATACATATATGTTCTCGGCATTTTCACCCTTCATTTAGCTGACGGATTTAATCAAAAGACATGTTGTTCTTCACAAACATTGTGGTCTGTTCAACCGATAATTTGCTCGAGGTCATCTTTCATCTGCTTGGAAGTCAGCTTACATCACCTTCATCAGCTGACTTCTTCTTCCTCCTCTACTTCTTCTTCTTCTTCCTCTTATAGCCGCCACATCCCACCTTTATTTTGGGGTCGGCTTGGGGAAGCTTGGCCCAAGTCTTCACGAACTGGCTGGCGAGGCCTGATGTTCGACTAGTTAAGGCAGGAATTTGGAATTTGGCCATAGTGCCGGCGATACCTCACCAACTCTTCGCTAAGGATGCCGTGGGATCTTTAACGTCCACCAACGCCAGTTTAATATCTGTCCGAGGGATGGTACACACATTGATGAATCACCCTGCCTGTGAAACACCAGGATGACAGTTTATAGCTGGGTCGGGAATCAAATCCAGGCGAGACAGCTTAGGGGCAAGTGCGCCTTTCCAGAAGCTTAGAATCTAAATCCTTCATCCTGGTGCCTTCAGCTAGATTGAACCCACATCCTTCGGAATATCCATTCAGAATCCTTATTACCTGACCACTACCATAGTCCTATTTGTAAATATTGACTAATCGAGCACACAATATGGGTTATGTGAACCTTGAGCCACAGCTTCCTGAAACAATTGATCCTCAGGGAGCACCAAAGAGGCTTAAAGTTCATGATAACAACATCGCTAAGTGACTGTGATGTCCTCGTCCAATGAGAATACTGTAAGAACCATGAGAAATTGATGATGGTTATCTAAAAGACCTCTGAAATCTAAGAATATATATTTATGAATCGGCGCTTGAAATCAACCTTAATCATCCAAGGAAGACTCAACATTTTCTCATTTTCTACATTGATCTAAGGTTTGTGGACGAGCTTGTACAAACATCACAGGCAGGGCAGACATCAACAGACATCAAAGTGCCGTTGCATGAGTTACAAGGAGATTAGTAGCCGATGCACAAACACATGTGGCATGTTGAGTTTGAACCCGCGCTCCTTGCATCATGAGCCAGCCAGGGCTTCGGATGAGAACACGATCAGGTCAACCCATTGATTTGGTTGAACAAATTGCAAAACGCCGCACCCTTAACTATAAGCAAAGGGCTGCCCTTGACATTGAGGTCCCCCCCGGCATATTAGTGTTTGTCATGACGAGCTCCAGAGCTCGTTGTCTTGAGCTCCCAATGACAAAATCCCATCGTCCTCCCTTGCGCGCACGGCCGAAAGTGCAGCACCGCATCGTATCGACCACTTGGTCTCGGGTTTCCTTTTTCAAACACGTTTCGGCATGTTCTATTTATAGTGCAGGCCCATATGTCATAACAATATTGTTTGTGTTTTTTGTTTGTTAAAATTGATTTAGCAATGGATTCTGCTTCAGAATATTATAGAGATGTAAAAAAAATAGGGTTCCATTTTTTCTTTTACGTCTAATAGGTAGTAATTCGAAGAAATCCAAGATGGCCGCCATAAAATTTGGAAAATACACTTTTGTGCATATCTTTGTATCTAGATATCATATAAACATGAATAATATGTCCTTTTATATGTTTTCAGACCCAAGGAAGCCATTTCTGCCATTGTTTTTACAGAAAAATGCAAGGAAAATAAAATAGTGGACATATACCAGCCAAAGTGGGGTCGGCCGGCATGAAATCGGTTAATTAAGTTTCCACCATCTAGTTAAGGTCTGGTTTTGACTGTGTTGACGAAATGTGAATCTGAATAGTAGTATCTATCTTTGCAGGACCGACGACAGTTCAAGAGTGTCTAGAAAATTACACCTACCTTCAAGATGAGTGACTCACCACCCAGGAAGATTGAGAAGTCAGTAGATTTCGGACTTTGTTTTGTATGCCAAATGGCCATAGGGCAAACAGACTATACAACCTTTGTAACGAAACCAAAACTCTCCTCTGTCGAGAAACTGATGGCAGGTGCTGAGGAACAGTACACGTATGGTGAAACAAAGTTTGCATCATTGAATAGACGTTTGCAATATTCCTCTGCTGAAGAATTGCTCGCAAAAGGTCTCCGCTACCATAAAGCTTGTTACAAAGATGTTACCAATAAGATGCACATTGATCGAGCAAAGGCTAGGTTTGAGAAAGGAACAACATCAGGCAGTGCCGCAGAAATCCGACTGAAAAAGAGAGGACGACCAAGTTCTAGTGATCTAGGGGAAAGCACGTCAACATCCAGAAGGTGTTCCCGAGAACAGACATTTGACGCGATCAGATGTGTCATATGCCAGGAAGACAGAGGAAGTGAACTACACAATGTGTCAACAAAGAACATGGGACTCCAGATCAGAAACATTGGCCAAGAAACAAGTAATGACAATCTGAAAGTGAGACTGAACAGTGTCATAAGTTCGCCTGACCCATTGCAAGCAATGGCTGAGGACATGAAATATCATTTACCATGTGTAGTTAAGGCCAAACGTGCTATAGTTAAGACGGAAAAACAAACAGAAACAACCAATGTTAACTTTGGTCAGGTGTTATCAGACCTTGAACTCATTGAAATTGTTGAAACTGCGTTGAATGATACTACTGAAAATGCTGTGCTGAATATGAATGAAATTCATGTAACCTATGTCAATTTACTTAAGGAGCACGACTTTCCGGTCTCAGACAACCATAGTTATAAGCCATACCTGAAACAATTGATCCTAGACAACATTGCCGATGTTCATTTCAGCCGGCCCTCAAACAAAACAAAGCCAGAGCAGATTCTTTCCACAAAGCTCAAAGACCACATGATATCAAGCACAATTACAGCAGACAGCATCAAAGACGATTTTAAAGTACTTTTGCGAGCTGCGAAAATATTGAGGAAAGACATCGCATCTTCCCCAGCATGGAAATTTAATGGAACCTTTGCTGATTACAAGCCACCCCCGATGCTCAACATCCTCTGCAAGCATGCAGTCATGGGAACAAGGAAAGTAGGAAATAGCAACAGGGAGGACTCCATTGGTGTGAGTGCATCATTGTTGGCGCAGCACTTTGTCGGTGCTTATAAATCTGACCGACAGGTATCGTACGAACCAAGAAGCGAGGATGGATCATTCAAACAACGATTTGAAACTCCATTGAGTGTGGGCTTAGCTCTCGACATACACAAAAACACACGATCCAAGGCGCTTGTAGAGAAACTTGCACATCTGGACCTCGCCATCTCCTACAAAAAGGTCATGGAGATTGAGACCAGCATTGCCAACTCCGTACTGAAGCAAATGGAGTCCACCGGAGGCATCTGTCTACCACCATGGTTGGTTCAGGACACGTTCGTCTGGTTTGCCATGGACAACATCGATTTTCTAGAGTCAACTCCTTGCGGGATGAATACCCTTCATGGTACAGCAATTGCGATCTACCAGCCTGTATCACCGGAGAAATCACCCATGATACCACCAATTGAACTTGACCGGTCATCAAAAGCTCAAACGATACATGATGCAGTTGGCTGTAAAACGTTGACCTGCAAGAAGCCAGCACCCGAGAAGAGAAAGAGCGACTGCAAGCTGCTCACATCAAAACCCGAGACAGACAAGAACAAGAAAACCGATATGACCTGGATGATTGGATGCCTGAACTTCGAGGAAGAAGGAGAAGTTGACGTCAAACTCACAGCTCCGGGGACGTGGGGAGCCTTCAATTCCTTGCTATCTTCGTCCAGTGAGAAGACCAATGTTGCTCTCGTTCCTCCGTTGATAAGGTCGCCTCCTACAGACTATGATACACTGCACTGTACACGGGTCTGATGAGAGCTCACAACATCACAACTCGTGTTATGGGGAGTGAGGCAATCACAGTCATGACTCTCGATTTGCAGCTATACGACCTGGCGATGAAGCTGTGGGTGGAACGCGAGGACATCAGGAAGCAATTCCTCTTCCGACCTGGTGAGCTACATGTTGTGTTTTGGGCCTTAGCTGCATTAGGAAAATACGTGGAAGGGAGTGGAATTGATCAGGCATGGGTCGAGGCTGGACTTTTCTCGCCAACCACAGTGAGCCAAATACTAAATGGGAGGCACTTGTATCGAGCTCTGGAGGCACACATGGTAACACTGATCGCTTTGTACAACCTGTACTTCCAGAGATTCCTGGCAATGGAACCTGAAGAAAGGGCCTATCTGAACGAGTCATCTGTTCGTCTGGGAGAGGCATATCAGAGAGACATCAGCGGGAGCATGGAGCCAGAGAAGAATCTATGCGACATTCTCAAAAAAACATTGGCCATGATGGAGTCCAGAGATATGACCAAAAAACTGGAACAATTTGAGGTCAGCACAAACAAGATACAGCGCTTCATCCTGAAGTTACTTTCGGATGATGGGGTTTATGCCCCAAGTCGATGCCTGAATCCTCCAGCCCCAGAAGCAATAATGAATCTCGTGAACTGTGGGTGCAAGAAAGGGTGTATGGGAAGATGTAGCTGTCGCAATAACAATATTCCTTGTACTGAAGTTTGTGGGTGTGTGGGTTACAGTTGTAACAACAAAGCAAACATCAATGAACCGCGTGTGATAGATATGGATGAGGATGAATGAGGCATTCGTTTATGTGATCGTTTATGTTCATTCATCGTTTATGTTTAGGTGTGTGTGTATGTGTGTGCGTGTGTGTGTGTGTGTGTGTGTGTGTGCGTGTGCGTGTGTGTGTATTCAAAATAAATGTTATCAGTGAAGATTGTTTATTGAATCGATTCTAATTGGGAAATTATACGATCCGATTTCACGACGGCCGTCTCCATTTTGGCTGGTATATTGCCCACTATTTTAATTTCCTTGCATTTTTCTGTAAAAACAATGGCAGATATGGCTTCCTTGGGTCTGAAAACATATAAAAGGACATATTATTCATGTTTATATGATATCTAGATACAAAGATATGCACAAAAGTGTATTTTCCAAATTTTATGGCGGCCATCTTGGATTTCTTCGAATTACTACCTATTAGACGTAAAAGAAAAAATGGAACCCTATTTTTTTTACATCTCTATAATATTCTGAAGCAGAATCCATTGCTAAATCAATTTTAACAAACAAAAAACACGAAATTACTAATCGCCCTAGACTATTAATCTTGTTTTCTCTGTCCGAGGAGACCTTGTCCTGGAGGTAGAATTACTCTTTCTCCATCTGTTCAGTTCTTTGAAGATTGAGCTGGCATCGGCCTTGCTTGTTTACAATGAAATTGTCTGCCTTCACTCCAAGAAAGCTTGGCAACTGCAATCAACTGCCACGGTAATCATTGTGTCTCTTCACCTTACAGGATACCTTCCATAGTATCCATTATTTAATGTCTACCTTGATTGGATATTCCTTTGACACAAGTCTTCCTGCTTCTGATTAGATATCACTGAATGAACAACATCCTCATAGTAACTTCGTTGGGTGGTGTTTTATGTGAAGTACTATACTGTCGAGGAAGACCCGTGCCCATCTGATGATCCGTGCGGTCGGGTAACCAGTCAATTGCTTAGGCCTACATGTTAAGGTTCTTGCTTTAGGTGAGGGAACTATGTTTTGGCGTTTACAATTGAAATGGAATTGAATATAGGATGTTGTGAAATGAACATCATTTACAGAAATCCTTTTAATGATATTTTTTGACCAGCCGACACTGTACGATTAATGAAAAAGTGTGTGTCAGAATGTCCTGGAGCGTTGTCTGTTATGGGTTAGGCCTATGGGGGTTAGCTTTCTTGTCAATGTCCATGCCGGAAACACATCCAGAATGCATACAAGATGGCCGACATCTCTCACTTTACATGACATGCCTTTGAAGACGAGGCGAGTTCTCCAAACAGTCTCTTGCTGGCAATGCACCAGATTTCTGTGATGCAAGAACGAGGTTAACGAAGAGTTAGAGGATGAAAAGGTAATCTATTGATAGTGAGGCTACAGTTGGACACTACATGTGAATGACTGAACGGGAAAGGCCCTGCTAACCTAAACCAGCGACTCCAGGATGCACGTGCACTGCTTCTCCAGTGACTCACTTTTTTTCTTTTTTTTTTGTATACAAGATCGAGGCTCGTGAAAGAGCTAACATTAATCACACAAAAAGTCAAACCGACACAAATCAACACATAAAACACCAAAAAAGGGGAGCGGTATACAAGATGGGGAGAGAGCACGAAGGACACAAACACAACATTTGAGAGCAGGGACATCAAGAGAACTGTGGGAGGGAGAGGGCTTGGGGGGAGGTGGGAGAGGTATAAAACACATGGACACTGCAAGGACTTCCAGGAAAGAAGTTGGAATTTCGAAAAAGTGTATCTGTGGTGAATTAGTGGGAGTAGAAAAGATCAAGGTTTTGGATGGGGGAAGATAAGAGATGGTGGTGAACAGCTGTTTTAAAGATCTACAGGGAGGAGTGGGATTGAAGGGAGTGGGGGAGTTTGTTCCAGAGGCGGGAGAAAAGGGGAATGAAAGCGTGAAGGTGAGCAGAGAGCCTAGATTTTGGCAGTTTAACCATAAGAGGGTTGCTGGCAGATCTTGTGCGACCTGTAGGAATATTTGGGGGACAGAGCAGAGAGAGAGAGATGGGGGAGCAAGGCCGGAGAGGAGTCGGCAGAAGACAGAAAGACCACCGACCTGCCTGCGGTGAGTGAGTGAAAGGCCCTCGGAGTTAGCTTCATCGCAGGAGATTCCAATGAATCTGAATGCTTTGGCTTCAACAGCGTGAAGCCGAGCTAGGTGTGAGGCAGGAGCACCGGCCCATAGGGGAGAACAGTATTCCATTGAGCTGCGGATGAAAGCCTTGTATGTGGTGAGGAGCTAAGGTGTGCCAAGGAAGGACTTCGCACGACGGAGGATGCCCAGTCGGCGACTGGCTTTGGAGGCCAGCTTGGAAATGTGGTTTTCCCAAGAAAGATCATGGCAGATAGTGAGACCCAAAAGCTTGAGCGACAGAACTTCTTGGAGAGGAATGTTGAGAAAGTAGATGGGAGGGTTTTCCAGTCGGTCTTTTCAGAGACCGTTATGGGTTAAAATTCTGGTTAAAATTCCAAAATCCAGGCTAACTGCACTCCTTCACTCTTTTATTTCTCGCTTCTCCCATCTATGGAACCACCTCCCGGAGGCTGATCTGTCTCACTCTTCCCTCCAGGATTTCGAGCTGGAAGTGCACCACCTCTTTTGTCCACCCCACTTGTATTCCTCCCACCTGAACAGGGTTTTCCCGTCCAATGGGGTTGCGTGTTGAGGTGTATATCCATGTTAAGATAGCTTCATTGTGACATTTTTCAAAAGATGCTTCTAATTGGAGCAAAAGTAACAACAATTCTTAATATAATAACATAATATTGATGTTATTAAAAAACAATATTAATATTAATAATATCTTAGATATACTGTAATCTATGTACTCCATAGAGGAATGGCCCTTCCTGCCGCTCCGTCTGGAATGAGTGTACAAATAGGCGCTAAAACCTTTGTTGGCGAAAAAACCGACTCTGCGAGATCATTTTTGGCAAAAACAATGCGTTCCCTGTGGAAAAGGTGACATGGGTATTGATTTATCAATTACATAATTGATGAGTTTAAAACTGGTATTGCATCATATTTGGAATGCATTTTGGGATTGGTGAGATAACTCGGAGGTATCACAGTTGCCTTATTTGATTCCCGACTTGACTATAAACCATAAGAATGTTGCTACGGAGATCGGGCCTTGCTTCTCAAACTGTGCTTCCTCTTGATGTGAAGTTGGTTGTCCCATCTGCTCGCACTTATTGCTGCTGGTATATGTTAAACATCCCATGGTGTCTTTCTCCAAAGAATAGCCGATTGTTCCAACACCTTCGCAAAATTGAAAATTCCTGCGAAAACGACCGACATTGGTAAGGCAATGGCAAACCACCCAATGTGTTTGCTTCACCAGAAAGATGTTTCTAAAATCATGGACAGGGTGCAGATTAATCCATCATATTTTTGTGTGTGTGTGTGTGTGTGTGTGTGTGTGTGTGTGTGTGTGTCTGTGTGTGTGTTTACATATATATATATGTGTGTGTGTGTGTGTGTGTGTGTGTGTGTGTGTGTCTGTGTGTGTGTGTATACATATATATGTGTGTGTGTGTGTGTGTGTGTGTCTGTGTGTGTCTGTGTGTGTGTGTATACATATATATATGTGTGTGTGTGTGTGTGTGTGTGTGTGTATACATATATATATGTGTGTGTGTGTGTGTGTGTGTGTGTGTATGTATGTGTGTGTATGTATGTGTGTGTATGTGTGTGTGTGGGTATATATATATGTGTGTGTGTGCATGTGTGTTTATAGATGTGTGTGTGTATGTGTGTGTGTGTGTGTGTGTATACATATATATATATGTGTGTGTGTGTGTGTGTGTGTGTGTGTGTGTGTGTGTCTGTGTGTGTGTGTATGTATGCGTGTCTGTCTGTGTGTGTGTGTGTGTGTGTGTGTGTCTGTATGTGTGTGTATGTATGTGTGTATGTGTGTGTGTGGGTATATATATATATATGTGTGTGTGTGCATGTGTGTTTATAGATGTGTGTGTGTGTGTGTGTGTGTGTGTGTGTCTGTGTGTGTGTGTATACATATATATATGTGTGTGTGTGTGTGTGTGTGTGTGTGTCTGTGTGTGTCTGTGTGTGTGTGTGTGTGTATACATATATATATGTGTGTGTGTGTGTGTGTGTGTGTGTGTGTGTGTATATACATATATATATGTGTGTGTGTGTGTGTGTGTGTGTGTGTGTGTGTGTGTGTGTATGTATGTGTGTGTATGTATGTGTGTGTATGTGTGTGTGTGGGTATATATATATATGTGTGTGTGTGCATGTGTGTTTATAGATGTGTGTGTGTATGTGTGTGTGTGTGTGTGTGTGTGTGTATGTGTATGTATGCTTGTGGTCATGTGTGTGTGTGTGTGTGTGTGTGTGTGTGTGTGTGTATGTATGTATGTATGTGTATATGTATGTGTGTATGTATGTATGTATGTCGGTATGTATGCATGTATGTATGTATGTATGTATGTATGTATATATGTGTATGGGTGTGTGTGTCTGTGTGTATGTATGTGTGTGTCTGTATGTATGTGTGTGTGTGTGTGTGTGTGTGTGTGTGTGTGTATGTGTGTGTGTGTGTGTGTATGTGGTCATGCGTGTGTTTGTGGTCTGTGTGTGTGTGTGTGTGTGTGCACGTGTGTTTCTGGTCGCATGTGTTTGTGGTCGTGTGTGTGTGTGTGTGTGTGTGTGTGTGTGTGTAGGCTGTCGTGTGTGTGTGTGTGTGTGTGTGCGTGTGTGTGCGTGTGTGTGTGTGTGTGTGTGGCAGTGCATGCATGTGTACAACCGTTGCAGGCCCCGAGAGCGCTCTTCAGAACAAATGACGTGTGCACGAAATGTTCACATTTGATTCACTCACTTGGCAAGACAAAGTCACAGCGGATGAACATAATACAAGTTTGCCTTGTGCAGATCATTGCTTTGATTGCATCGCCACATTCACCCCCAACAAGTCATTGAAAATAACATATCCTGCGAAAATGTCCTCACCAGCAAAACAACATTATTGCATGTTCGTTTGAGTAATTAATGGGTTAACTCGGATGTGAGTTGCACTCACATCCGATAACTATGTATTGACCAATATCCGTTGCCATAACATCCACTGAACATGACAACACAAGTCACAAGAGCTGGATTGTAGAAAGCACTTAGTAAAGTTGATTGTGCAGCTCGATCGTGTTTCTGCTCTGATTCTATGAGAGAAGCAATTTGCACAAGAAGAGAGATGTGAACCGACGATCTGCCCATTGACTGTTCATCGACTTGTTACTTTAAGTTGAAACAGCACAATGTTGTGACTATCCAAACTTGGAACAAGCTGTTTCGATGGGAGAGGATCTATTGTTCTTAACGCTACCATCAATATTCTCCTATTTTCATGTGTGTAGTTTAATTAATGGTTATGTGACATCTTATATCTATTAATTACAAATAACATCCTGTGCATCCTATTTTGTTTGTCATTTGTCCAATCATTGTGAAATCATGCACCTATGCTGTAGTAGTAGTAGTAGAAGTAGTAGTAGTAGCAGTAGTAGTAGTAGTATTAGTTGTAGTAGTAGTAGTAGTAGTAGTAGTAGTGGTAGTTTTAGTAGTAGTAGTAGTTGTTTTAGTAGTAGTAGTAGTAGTAGTAGTTTTAGTAGTAGTAGTAGTAGTTTTAGTAATAGTAGTAGTAGTAGTAGTAGTTTTAGTAGTAGTAGTTGTTTTAGTAGTAGTAGTTGTTTTAGTAGTAGTAGTAGTATTTGTTTTAGTAGTAGTAGTAGTAGTAGTAGTTTTAGTAATAGTAGTAGTAGTTTTAGTAGTAGTAGTAGTTGTTTTAGTAGTAGTAGTAGTAGTAGTAGTAGTAGTAGTTGTTTTAGTGGTAGTAGTAATATATGTTTTAGTAGTAGTAGTAGTAGTAGTAGTAGTAGTAGTTTTAGTAGTAGTAGTTTTAGTAGTATTTGTTTTAGTTGTAGTAGTAGTAGTAGTTGTTTTAGTAGTAGTAGTAGTAGTAGTTGTTTTAGTAGTAGTAGTAGTATTTGTTTTAGTAGTAGTAGTAGTAGTTGTTTTAGTAGTAGTAGTAGTAGTAGTAGTTGTTTTAGTTGTAGTAGTAGTAGTAGTTGTTTTAGTAGTAGTAGTCGTAGTAGTTTTAGTAGTAGTAGTTTTAGTAGTATTTGTTTTAGTAGTAGTAGTAGTAGTTGTTTTAGTTGTGGTAGTAGTTGTTGTTTTAGTAGTAGTAGTTATTGTTTTAGTTGTGGTAGTAGTTGTTGTTTTAGTAGTAGTAGTAGTAGTAGTTTTAGTAGTAGTCGTTGTTTTAGTAGTAGTAGTAGTAGTAGTTGCTGTTTTAGTAGTAGTAGTGGTAGTAGTAGTTGTTTTAGTAGTAGTAGTAGTCGTAGTAGTTTTAGTAGTAGTAATAGTAGTAGTTGTTGCTTTATTATTAGTAGTCGTAGTAGTAGTAGTAGTAGCAGTTGTTTTAGTAGTAGTAGTTGTTTTGGTAGTAGTAGTAGTAGTTGTTGTTGTTTTTGTAGTAGTAGTAGTACTAGTAGTTGTTGTTTGTTTTAGTAGTAGTAGTAGTAGTTGTTTTAGTCATGGTAGTAGTAGTAGTAGTTGTTGTTTTAGTAGTACATTATTAGTAGTAGTTGTTTTAGTAGTAGTAGGAGAAGTTGTTTTAGTCATAGTGTAAGTAGTAGTAGTGGTTGTTTTAGTAGTAGTAGTAGTAGTAGTAGTTTTAGTAGTAGTAGTAGTAGTAGTAGTAGTAGTAGCAGCAGTAGTAGTAGTAGTAATATTAGTTGTTTTAGTAGTAGTAGTAGTGGTTGTTTTAGTAGTTTTAGTGGTAGTTGTTTTATTCGTTTTAGTAGTAGTAGTAGTAGTAGTTGTTTTAGTTGTGGTAGTAGTTGTTGGTTTAGTAGTAGTAGTAGTTGTTGTTTTAGTAGTAGTAGTCGTAGTAGTTGTTGTTTTAGTAGTAGTAGTAGTAGTAGTTGTTGTTTTAGTAGTAGTAGTAGTAATAGTAGTAGTAGTAGTTGTTGTTTTAGTAGTAGTAGTAGTACTAGTAGTAGTTGTTTTAGTAGTAGTAGTAGTAGTAGTACTAGTAGTTGTTGTTTGTTTTAGTAGTAGTAGTAGTAGTTTTAGTCATGGTAGTAGTAGTAGTAGTTGTTGTTTTAGTAGTAGTAGTATTAGTAGTAGTTGTTGTTTTAGTAGTACATTATTAGTAGTAGTTGTTTTAGTAGTAGTAGGAGTAGTTGTTTTACTGATAGTGTAAGTAGTAGTAGTGGTTGCTTTAGTAGTAGTAGTAGTAGTTTTAGTAGTAGTTGTCGTAGTAGTAGTTGTCGTAGTAGTAGTAGTGTTGTTTTAGTAGGAGTAGTTTCAGTAGTAGTAGAAGTAGTAGTAGTAGTAGTTGTTTTATTAGTAGTAGTAGTAGTTGTTTTAGTAGTAGTAGTCGTAGCAGTAGTTTTAGTCGTAGTAGTCGTAGTAGTAGTTGTTTTAGTAGTAGTAGTAGTAGTAGTTTTAGTAGTAGTAGTTGTTTTTAGTAGTAGTAGTATTAGTAGTAGAGTAGTTTTAGTAGTAATAGTTGTTTTAGTAGTAGTAGTATTAGTAGTAGAGTAGTTTTAGTAGTAGTACTTGTTGTTTTAGTAGTAGTAGTAATAGTAGTAGTAGTTGTCGTAGTTGTTTTAGTAGTTTTAGTTGTAGTTGTTTTAGTTGTAGTAGTAATAGTAGTAGTTGTTGTTGTTTTAGTAGTAGTAGTCGTGGTTGTTTTAGTAGTTTTAGTTGTAGTTGTTTTAGTAGTAGTAGTAGTAGTAGTTGTTGTTGTTTTAGTAGAAGTAGTCGTGGTTGTTTTAGTAGTTTTAGTAGTTTTTAACTGCCATAATTATTCCCAGCTGATTGTAGAGTAGCGCTGGACTGGAGATGTTATTGCGGCAAGTGTTCACAAGTGTGAGTGTTGTTGAGGTTGCTGATGACCTTTCTGCTCTTTATGAAAGACACCATTAAGGTAAGGCCGGATTAACCTTTGTTGGCTGGGCAGTGGGCACCAAAGAAATTTGTGGGCCCTCATTTGGGGAACCATTGCAAAGTAAAATCTTCATGGAAAGAAATATGCATTTTATTATGGTGGGGCACTTTGAACCATGGTTCGACCTGCCCCACCTTTGCAGGTTCAAGGTGCCTCATGCAACACAATTATACAAAAATTCATGCTCACTTTCTATGGACAGAGACGAAGAATTGATTACTTTATAATTAGCCTGACTTCTTACACCGTCAGTATAAATTGACAGACTCAAAAGTTTTCTGCTGCATCTGTAGTAGCTACTGGATAAAGAAGAACTTATACCCTATGAAAATTACTTCGGCTGTCTTAAATCTAAAACAAACAAGTGTGATCTTGCAAAACCAAAAGGCAAGTGCTGATGACAATAGTAGTTTATGGATTTACCACAAGGTGATCATACATGAGACGTCTATGTAAAGGGAGTAATACTAAGGGAATTGAGGCCTTGGTTCAAGGTTCCCCTATGTTCAAGTTTCCCGCTCAAACTTCTATCTTCTAAAAAATCTATCTTGGTCATTATGGGCCGCTTCTGATTGTGGGACTGGTGCTGAGGCGCCATTGGAGCCATTGTAACCCGGGCATTAAGGTCTTTAACCTCCACCAACTATTGCTAGCATATGAGACGCCCATCTTAACGTCCATCCAAGGGACGGCACACTTTCTTGTGATGCAAAGTGTGAGGAGGGAAGGGGTTGTGGTGGAGGATGGAGTGAGGAGTGGGAGGAGGAAGGGGTGGGAGGAGGAAGGGGCTGGGAGGAGGAAGAAGCTGAGAGGAGGAACGGGCTGGGAGGAGGAAGGGGTGGGAGGAGTAAGGGGCTGGGAGGAGGAAGGGGTGGGAGGAGGAAGGGGTGGCAGGAGGAATGGGCTGGGAGGAGGAAGAGGCTGAGAGGAGGAAGGGGTGGGAGGAGGAAGGGGTGGGAGGAGGAAGGGGTGGGAGGAGGAAGGGGCTGGGAGGAGGAAGGGGTGGGAGGAGGAAGGGGTGGGAGGAGTAAGAGGCTGGGAGGAGGAAGGGGTGGGAGGAGGCAGGGGCTGGGAGGAGGAAGGGGCTGGGAGGAGGAAGGGGAGACAGGAGGAAGAGGCTGAGAGGCGGAAGGGGTGGGAGGAGGGAGGGGCTGGGAGGAGGAAGGGGCTGGGAGGGGGAAGGGGCTGGGCGGAGGAAGGGGTGGAAGGAGGAAGGGCTGGGAGGAGGAAGGGGTGGGAGGAGGAAGGGGTGGGAGGAGGAAGGGGTGGGCGGAGGAAGGGGTGGGAAGAGGAAGGGGTGGGTGAGAGTGCAGAGGGAGGGGTGGGGTGTGAGGAGATAGGGGAAGGGGTGGGAGGAAGAAGGGGCTGGGAGGAGGAAGTGGTGGGTGGGAGTGCAGAGGGAGGGGTGGGGTGTGAGGAGATAGGGGAAGGGGTGGGAGGAAGAAGGGGCTGGGAGGAGGAAGTGGTGGGTGGGAGTGCAGAGGGAGGGGTGGGGTGTGAGGAGATAGGGGAAGGGGTGGGAGGAAGAAGGGGCTGGGAGGAGGAAGTGGTGGGTGGGAGTGCAGAGGGAGGGGTGGGGTGGGAGTGCAGAGGGAGGGGTGGGGTGTGAGGAGATAGGGGAAGGGGTGGGAGGAGGAAGGGGTGGGTGGGAGTCCAGAGGGAGGGGCGGGATGTGAGGAGATAGGGGAAGGGGTGGGAGGAAGGATCCGATGTTGCTTGGCAACGCCAGGTACCTTTGCTCGTATTCAAATAAGAGAACCTGGTCATATTCAAGCCTTGTAAACCCTGGAATGAAAAGGTCTGGGTTTCATAAAGCTTTCATAAAGTGTTGTTTTGCATAAATAAAAGAATAGACCATGGCAATGTTTGAGGTTTGCAGTCATCCGTGTCTTCGCACATTTCTGTGAAGACAGCCAGCGGTCCTTCAGAATTAAGAGTTGTTTCCCATAAAAGACAAAAAAAACCAGATCATGTTGACCAGGCCAGGCGTAGCCTGTCAATTAATCACTGCAGTTGAGGATTACGTCACACATAGTCCAAAAAAATCACATAGTCCAAAAATACCCTTTATGTGGCCAAAAATAGCAAAATAAACGGATCTGTGGGGTGTGGGATCTGGAGGGTTGGGAGAGGATTTGTCCACTTTTATACGTCACAGTTCACTGGAAGCACTTATCTTTTTACCTATTAATCTGATTTCGTTTCTTCACTTGTAAATCCTGTACCGATTCTTCCTTTTATATTCTGGCCAAGGTACATTGGCAGGGAGTCACAATTCGAGTCACAAACAACTACAACAACAACTCGACGACAATGATAAATTTTCCTTGCTACCACTAAAACTCTTCGGGGCCTTTCAGTAACTTCTTGCACCCACATCTGCTTACAGAATAGTTGTCGGACTCCACATATGTGTAAGTTTTAATCTGTTGCGTCTCATGGGGCTCGTTGACAGAACCGGATAGTTCACGATATTCAATCGTAGGCCACAACTATCACATTGTGTGCCAAGACGGGTTTCTTCAAGCAATACGGATCTATAACCATCAAAAAAAACAAAAAAACAGAGAGCTACTTTCTCATTGTGGCCTAACCGGCACCTTCGTTTGTCTCCCATAATGGCGGACTAATTTCGTATCGCGGAGCAACGTGGTGACGTCATTGCATCTATACGGCCACGACCGCACGTCCCAATGGATGAAAATATCCCTTGGAAGCAATCTGGATGATGTTTCAAATGTAATATTGGTGGATTAGCAAAATTATGTCGAGGTATTTAATGATTTGAAATTGGAGAAATACTTTTCCTTGCTCAATGGCTGATATTTTTAACACTCGCGTTGTATTCACCAAATTAGATTCGTCATTTGTAACTGGGCCTTCATTTCGGTAAATACGCTTGCCATCAGTCCCTCGTCGCTGGACCTGGAGGGATTCGCATACTTTCCTAAAGGCATTCCATTTCATTCCAGAAGGCAATGCTGGACTCCATGCAGGCAATCAATCTGAGATTTTCTGTCCCGAGCTATCCGTGTTGCGCGTAAGATGGCACGAGGTTTTGGAGGCGCCTTCTCGGATGGTTTTAGAGCTCGGCGAAATTCACATCCCTTTGGAATGACCTTGTTCTGCTCCATCAGGATCTGAGATTTGCGCGAGATGAGTCGCAAAGCACAATGCGCGACATGACACAGTAGCTGGAAAAGCGTTGCGCACTTACAGCGACAGCGATACGATCATTCGGCGCATGGCCGATGCTTTTGTTTAAACAGACCGATTTCCGATTTTTCCACATTTAATTTGAAACAAACCAGAACGTGGATGGGAAGATCGCAACTGCGGTTATAAATAGAAACGGCCACCCTGTTTGAAAGGTCGTAGCAGTTATTATCCTGTGCACTGATGTGTCATCATTTCATATGCTCGCTCAAACTGGAGAAGATGCCCTTTGCCATGTCAGTCTGTGCCACCAATCATCGAGTGTGATGGGTGTTTGGAGGAAGGACCTGAAAAAGTCCCTTTTTAGATCGAGGGTAAAATTAGGAAATGGAGGCATGTGGAAAAATGCTGTCGCTTGTTCCATGCCTGACCTTTCTCACTCGCATGAGCTCAAGACCAAATGACCACTTCCCCATGCCATTGGCATTACCATGTTAATGGCACCATGAGCTATACCCTCGGCTCTGCTGGTCTGTTACTATGGCAACCCCTCCGCTGCTGATAGCACGTGCCCTGTTCGGACCCATCTTTTTATCTGCTTATCATATATCGCATTCTCCCTTCTCTCATCTTCCACATCAATCGTCCTTATTTACACATTTTGCGTGGTGGTTTGTTGCGCACAGGATGGACCTGTTTCCATCCTTTTACTCACTCTCTCTAATCCCTCTCCCCCTCTATTGGCAGATGTAATTGAATAATTGTTTTCCATGGGGTGTAAAAAGCTGCATGCTTGCCCGATTGCGGAGATTGTACATGAGGGGCGTTGATGGTGCTGCTTTGATCTGAAAATGCTCATATCTGGTTATTAGCATGGCTAATAATCCCCGTTGGATTCAGTCCGAAACGGGGGCTTAAGGGTTGGGTCTCCTTTGTCCGTCCGCAACCATTTCTCTGACATGCATTTACCGATCTTGTTCAAACTTAGCACACAGATAAAGAATGATGGCTTACATATGCTTGCCGTTTTGTTTCCAGATCAGATCAAAGATGGCCGACTGGCGGCCATTTTAGTTGTAAAAAAAACCCCGATGTTGAACACGTCCTCAACCATTTCTCGGACATGCATTTACCGATCCAATGCTATAATGGCCCATACACCTGTATCATCCATGCACCCAATGATGTCACATGCAGTGCCATTATCCGTAGCTTTTATGATTATTCATTGATCATTAGGCTATTTAACAACCTCTTTTGTGCATATTAAGGCGACATTGCATCAATGAAGGTGAATACAAAAAAAAAATTCAAACTATAAAAAAAGAATCAAGTGAATAAAAAACCCCATTTCATCATATATATGAAGTTTCGTATCGATCTGTTAAACGGTTCTGGAGAGGAGGATGTTTTTACGGTTTTATTTTCCATCCAATATGGCCATCGGACCATGTGACAGATGAGATCATAAATTTAATTTTTCACTTATATCGGGTTACAGATCATACGCAGGTACTGGACAAAAAAATGGGAACACCTGGGTAAATGAAGGACACTAGGCAACGACTGCCACACAGGTGTGGCCCATGTGTTAATTCAGCAAATAACATCCCAGCATGCTTAGGATCATGTATAAAAATGCTGCACGGGCCTGGTTGCCTTTCACTATGGCTGGCATGGCTGCAAGAAGTGCCCCCCTCCCTGCCTGCCCCAAACTCTCCATCTACATTGCATGTGTGGCCACCCAATGGTCTGATGAGCATGACACTCATTATGGTATCCATATGTTATGACCTTCTCAGTCACCAGATCTGAACCCAATTGAGCAGTTATGGGATATTCTGGAACAATGCATGAGACAGCGTTTTCCACCTCAATCAAACAGGTGTGAGTTGAATGACTTTCTCATGAACGAATAGTGCCACATCCACACCACATCGAATAGTGCCAATTGAAGAAGCTGGTGGACTTTATTTATGCCACAGCGCATACAGGCCGTACTGGCTGCACATGGTGGCCCAACAACCCTATTAAGCGACTTTACATTGGTGTTTCAATTTTTTTGTCCGTTACCGACATATAGATTTTCAGATTTTTTGGATAAGGATTTAAATTCAACCAATTATGGTTATAATACCACTTCACCGATGACATCATCGTTAGCACTCTATATACCCCATGGGGAGTGGATGACATATGCCAAGTTTTAATTTTTTTCGTTGAGCAGTTTCAGCAAATATGTCCATTTTTTCCCCCTTTAATCCAATATGGCTGCTATATCATGTAACGTGATGTCAATGTGAAAGGGTGAGTGATTTACAATGTTTGCATGTTGTTTGTTAGTTGATCTTGATTATTATCCTGTCCCGGGCGCAGCAGCAGATGGGTTTTTGCAATCACTTCCGCGAGTCTGTCCGGTCCATAACTTTTTTTACCATCTACTATCATCAAAATTTTCACCAAAGTTTTATTATGATAATACAGAGAAGCCAAATGAATAATTTTGTCAAAAGGTCAAAAGGGCAAAGGTCAGCATTACATAAATCATCGATTTTCATCCGATTGCCCTGAAATTTAAATTTACCATTTGAGTTTTGTCATCAAATTTTCAACAAAGCTTTATTATGAGAATATGGAGAAGGAAAATTAATAATTTGGTCAAAAGGTCAAAGGTCAGCATCACAAAAGATCATCAATTTTAATCTGATTGACCTGAAATTTAAATTTACCATTTGAGTTTTGTCATCAAATTTTCAACAAAGCTTTATTATGAGAATATGGAGAAGGTAAATTAATAATTTGGTCAAAAGGTCAAAGGTCAGCATCACAAAAGATCATCAATTTTAATCTGATTGACCTGAAATTTAAATTTACCATTTGAGTTTTGTCATCAAATTTTCAACAAAGCTTTATTATGAGAATATGGAGAAGGTAAATTAATAATTTGGTCAAAAGGTCAAAGGTCAGCGTCACAAAAGATCATCAATTTTAATCTGATTGACCTGAAATTTAAATTTACCATTTGAGTTTTGTCATCAAATTTTCAACAAAGCTTTATTATGAGAATATGGAGAAGGTAAATTAATAATTTGGTCAAAAGGTCAAAGGTCAGCGTTACAAAAAATCATTAATTTTAATCCGATTGATCTGAAATTTTAAGAATTTGCATAATGGGTCACTGAATTGGTTCACCAATTAAAAACTAGAAGCCAATTTTTTTTTTTTTTAGATCAAAAGGTCTTCAGGTAAAGGTTGCGTAAAATCGCCAATTTTCACCCGATTGACTTGTAATTGAAAGAATTTTCATACCAAGTCACTGAATTTGGTTCACTAATCAAAAGGAAGGAGTCGATTGTTTTTTTGTTTTTTTTTTACATCAAAAGTTCAATGTTGCATAAAATCCTCAATTTTCATCCAATTGACCTGAAATTTTAAGAATTTGCATATTGGGTCACAGAATTGGTTCACCAATCAAAAGCTAGAAGTTGTTAATTTTTTAGATCGAAAGCTCAAAAGTCGAGACTGCATAAAATCATAAGTTTTCATTTAAAAATTTTAAAACTGTTTTCGTTATTTTGAGCATACAGAAGACGAATAAGACATCTGAATACAAACGGATGCGGACAGGCTTTGCATTTTCAGATGCTTTCTAGTTTAACTTGCAACATAATTCCATTTTCAGTTACCACTTCCTATTTGACTTCGGGCTAATGGTTTATGATTATTGTTTGTGTGAGATTATATTTCGCCATATGTTGTATGTGGATCGACTGTAACTCATTATAATTAAAATAACTATGTTGGGATGTGGGTAAGAGGGAGTGTCAAAATATTTGGGTTAAGCAGGTTAATTTATCCTTCAAAAGTTACTGTCACCTACTTTTCGAGAAATTAATCATTCTCCATCTGGTGATCCACTCTTCATGAAGGACACCTTGGATCTTCAACATCCACCAACTAATGCCAGCAGATAGGACACCCAGTTAACGTCCATCCGAGGGACGGCATACACATTTATGATTCACCCTGCCTGTGCAACACCAGTTTATACCTGGGTTGGAATTCCATCCTAAGTTAGACAGCTTAGAATTGAGTGTATGTACCTTTAGGCCATCCTACCAACCCTCATTTTAGATACTCACTTCAAAGAGAACAATGGGACCAACTAGACTTTTTTAAATACCAAATTACCAAAAGTAATGGGACAGCACACCAAAACTTGTCCATATTTTCCCACAATGCATAGCTGTGTGTTCTTTATTAAGGTTTCTTGCTATGATATTTCAGATCACACTGTGAAATTTGCTTTGATGTAACATTGGATTGTCATTGTGAGCAGCAAAGGTTTCTAGGGTATATGGCTGTGCTGCTGATAATGAATGCACTATCAACCAGCATAATAGCCTTGCCATACTGAGTCTGAGTCTGTTTGCAATAATTATTTGTATGAGAACATTGACAAATTTGCATTGACCCTGACTTAACCCCAATTTAACTACTTTGAGATATTTTGTAATTTCACCGGAGGACTGAGCAAATGGGACCCCACTGTACATGCACTTGGTCTCCAGGAGGAATGGTAAAATATTTCACCTGTTAGCTACCCAATTATGGTGCTCGTGACAGCAACGCTCTTCGGAAGTGAATAAATGTTTTTGAATGAGTAATTATTTTTGCATATTTGCTCAACATCTTAATATTTTTGTAATAATTTTTTTTATCATGGATAATGGTTACGAAGTATCGAATCCTGTATGCCTTAAGTCTGGTTCTGAAACATGGTGATCTCAAAAGATACAAAAATACAGAGAGTACTCACAAATCCTTCCAAAAATTAGAGGCAGGAGATTAGCAGAGCTACAGCCCCTACATCTATCTCTGTGGGATTGTACTGCAGCCTAAGTGACTGAGCCTATATGTAACTGTTTACCTGAAAGAGCTTTTGTAAATATTTCTGGCTGCTCCCAGAACTGTTTTGTGTATCACTGACAGGTGAATATGTACCGTAAAACGGGGTGAATAGGGACAGCTATAAAAATCCTATTTATTCCTATTTAACCCATATATGGGGTTAATAGGGACTATAAGTTGCTTTTTAAAAAAAGAAGAGAACTCTTTTAACCCAAATATCAACAAATCAGTATGGTTATCAATTTTCAGCGAAAAAAGTTTCCGAACTTTTTTTCAGTTTGTGTCCCTATTCACCTTGTTGTCCCTATTCACCCCATTTTACGGTAACAAGCATTTCCTATTGGTCAGGATATATGCAGCAATAGCTGGTGTAGCACTTGCTTCCTGGTACCCACTACAGTTATGGGGTCTGATCTCTACTTAATGTCTCGTGGGGTTTAATCGGTTCACCCCAGGGAGGTGTTACTGCTCCTCGCTCATTGGGGCTCATTACTATAGAGGAGTGGTCCAATTGTATGAACCAGGCATTCTGGCTCTTCAGGGTTAAGATGTGTGTGATTGATTGACCATGTACTTCATGACTGACCATGTACCTGTGCTGAAGTGCATGTGTATTCTCATAGGGCAGTCTTGTTGGACTGTGTACTTTGGCGTTGGGGTCAGGCTGCACGCCCCCAAGCTGTTTAAATGTTTGGATTTTTTTTTACACTTTTTATATAAAAAGGCCTCCTTCATAAGGAAGCCCAACAATACCGAAACATGTGTCTGTGGGTGTTCTCTCTCTGGGGTCGCCTGGTCTATAAAACGGAGTGTAATTCTTTTCCCAGTTTTGGCTGCAGTACAATCTCATAGAGATGTAGGAGGCTGTAGTTCTGCTCAAGGACAAGGGCCTAAGAGGTGGAGCCTATGCAACCGTTTAGCTAGAAAAGCCTTAAAAATTATATATATATATATATATATATATATATACAGTACATATGAAAAAAAAAAAAAAAAAAATATATATATATATATATATATATATATATATATATATATATATATATATATACATACATACATACCGATGGATAGACAAACGCTATTTCAGAAGGCATTGCCACATGGGCTACACCGTAAAAATATGGCTGCCGAACCACGTGACCGATGACGTCATCAATGTTTTTTTCTTGCCCAATTTATCCCTAGATCACGCTCAATAAATTTCAAACTGATTGGATCAAGCGTTCTACTAGTCGATTTATGACGTCATAATGAAGGCATTTATGACATCATCATTAACGTATGTTATTCCCCTTGGGGAATACTCTACAATGAGCCACCTTTCAAATTTTTTTCATGGAGCGGTTTCGGAGATATAGAGGTGGAAATATTTTCGTTTTTTCCCCAAGATGGCTCCCGTACCATGTGCCCTATGACGTCATAATTATCATTACAAAATTACACAGGATGAGGCGCTCCGATCGCGAAAATTTTATGTCAATCAGACCAACTGTTGCAGAGAAAACGACTTTTAAAAGGAACTTGGAAGCATCTGAAAATACAAAGCCCGTCTGCGTCCTGTTTGTATTCATACGTCTTCTTGTTCTTCTTCTGTATGTCCAAAAATACCCCGAAAACAAGTACAGATACAGTCAAAGGACACCGCCCCCATGCCAAATAATTAAATATTCGATTAATGACTTAATTAATTACTTTTTTAAAGTTACAGATTCGGTTGAAATGGTGGTGGTTTAGGTATTCTATTCGCCAATTGATTAATTATTTCATTATTTTATGATTATTATTTATTTATTTTCAATATTAATCATTTATTTATTTTCTTTCTCATCTGGGCAATATCCTGGACACCTTTTGAGCTGGGAAGCTAATATTTGGACACGACAATGACTAAATTGCAATGTGATTGTGTGTGATTGTGATGTTTCGTGTGTGATGAGGATCGTGTGTGATGTGTGATTGTGATTGTGATTTTGATTGTGATGTGTGATGTGTGATGTGATGTGATTGTGTGTGATGTGTGATGTGATTGTGTGTGATTTGTGATTGTGATTGTGATTGTTGGTTGTGATGTGTGATGTGATTGTGGAGTGATAGAGGATAAAGGCTATAAAGGATATTTTTAATTTATTGATTAATCAATTATCTATTTTATTTTTTTTCGATTAATGACTTATTTAATTAATTTTCAAAAAGTTACAGCTTCGGATGATGCACTGGTGGTTTAGTTATGCTATTAGCCTATTGATTAAGAAAATATTTTATGATTATTATTTATTGATTTTAATTATGCAATTAAACAATCAATTATGGTACACCCCTCCCACCCAATGCCCCCCCCCTCTTCGGTTCCCGGAAATGACGTCATGCAGCGCCTAGAGATGGCTTAGGAAAGGAGCGGTGTTCAACAGTTTTAAAAAAAACACAAAATGAAAATTGCTAATTTTATGCAGCCTTGACTTTTAAGCTTTAGATCTAAAAAATATAAACTTCTAGTTTTTCATTGGTGAACCAATTCTGTGACCCAACATGCAAATTCTTAAAATTTCAGGTAAATTGGACGAAAATTGACGATTTTGCACAACCTTGACCTTTGACCATTTGATCTAAATAAAACAATCTGCTTCGAGATTTTTATTGGTGAACCAATTATGTGGCCCAACATGCAAATTCTTAAAATTTCTGGTCAATCGGATGAAAATTGACGATTTTATGTGATGCTGACCTTTAACTTTTTGAACCTTTGACAAAATTATTAATTTGCTTTCTCCATATTATCATAATAAAGCTTTGGTGAAAATTTGATGACAAAACTCAAGTGGTAAAAAAAGGTAATGCCCAGACAGATTTTTTTTTTTTTTTTTTTTTGGTATACTGAATCGAGGCTCGTGAAAGCTAACATTTACTTCACAAACAAATCAACAAGACAAACAAAATATATAAAAAGAGGGAGCGGAAAAACAAGATGGGGAGAGAAGGGGAAGCACACAAACACAACATTTGAGAGCAGAGAGATGTGTGGAAGGGAGAGGGCTTGGGGGGCGGAGGCGTGGGAAGGGGGGGGGGGGGGGAGGGAGAAGTATAAAACACAAGGACACCAAGGACTTCCAGGACAGAAGTTGGTATTTCAAAAAAGTGGAATTGGGGTGAAATTAGCGGGGGTAGAAAATATCAAGGTTTTGGATGGGGGAAGATAAGAGATGATGGCGAACAGCTGTTTTAAAGACCTGGAGGGTGGAGTGGGATTGAAGAGAGTGAGGGAGTTTGTTCCAGAGGCGGGAGAAAAGAGGAATGAAGGAGTGAAGGTGAGCAGAGAGTCTTGATTTTGGCAGTTTGACCATAAGAGGGTTGCAGGCAGATCTTGTGCGACCTGTAGGAATATTAGTGGGACAGAGCCCAGAGAGAGCTGAGGGGGCAAGGCCAGAGAGGAGTCGGTAGAAGACGGAAAGACCACCAACCTGCCTGCGGTGAGTGAGTGAGAGGCCCTTGGAGTTAGCTTCATCGTGGGAGATTCCAATGATTCTGAATGCTTTGGTTTCAACAGCGTGAAGACGAGCTAGGTGTGAGGCAAGAGCACCAGCCCAGAGGGGAGAGCAGTATTCCATTGAGCTGCGGATGAAAGCCTTGTATGTGGTGAGGAGCTCAGGTGTGCCAAGGAAGGACTTCGCACGACGGAGGATGCCTAGTCGGCGACTGGCTTTGGAGGCCAGATTTGAAATGTGGTTTTCCCAGGAAAGATCATGGCAGATAGTGAGACTCAAAAGCTTGAGTGACAGAACTTCTTGGAGAGGATTATTCAGAAAGTGGATGGGAGGGTTGTCCAGTCGGTCTTTTCGGAGAGACATCGTAAGAGTGTGAGATTTGTCAGGATTGAAAGACATGTTCCACTTCTAAGCCCAGTCTGTGATTTTGTCCAGGTCTGCAGAGAGTGAGGAGGCTGCAGACTGCCGATCTGAGGGATGAAGAATGGAGCAACAGAGAGTAGAGTCATCAGCAAAGAGATACAGAGGATTTTCAAGAGAGTCAGAGAGATCATTGATGAAGACCAGAAAAAGCACAGGGCCCAGAACACTGCCTTGTGGAACTCCAGCCTGAACAGGAAGAGGAGATGAGAGAAACCCATTCAGGGCCACACGTTGACAACGACTAGAGAGGAAGTCCGCCAGCCATGCGTGGAGATTTCCATGGATACCAAAAGAGGAGAGTTTGGTGAGCAGAGCGGGGTGCCAGACCGTATCGAAGGCACGTGATATGTCAAGGGAGACTGCTCTAATTTCCTGTTTGGCATTGAGGACCGCCATCCATTGTTGAGAAAGCAGAAGCAGCATGTCCAGAGTAGAGTGTCTAGGTCTGAAACCAAATTGATGATCAGAGATCAAGCCATTGGAGAAGAGGAAAGATTTCATATCTGAAGCAATGATGGATTCCATGACTTTGCTGATAATTGGGAGAAGGCTGATTGGTCTGTAGTTGCTGGGATCTGTTTTTGCACCTTTTTTGTGCAAAGCGGTGATGTTGGCAGATTTCCAAGCAGATGGAAGATGACCTTGAGCAAAAGAGAGGGTGAAGAGAACAGAGAGAGGGAGTGAAAGAGCGGAAGAAGAGGATTTTAGGACCCGTGGGCTGATGCCGTCAGGTCCAGTTGCAGAATCCGAGTCGAGGGTTGACAGAAACTTTAGACACACACAGACACACATAGACAGACATAGACAGACACACACACAGACACGCATAGGTGATTACAAAACCCCGTCTCCTGCTATGCAAGGGACAGGTTAATAAATGCGCAAAATGCTGGCGGAAGGGACATACATACATACATACATACATACATACATACATACATACATACATACATGCATACATACATACAGTCACGTGAAAAAGTAAGTACACCCCATGTAAAGTTTTGACTTTTTCAACATATTTCAACATACAGCTATTTGATCTTCATTTCAACAATATTGATAGATAAAGGTGATATAATATAACAAATATCATGAAACATTTACATTTTGTAGTCCATTGTATAATTTAAATAAACAAAAATGCAAATTTCGCATGTGGAAAAAGTAAGTACACCCTTGGCTCTAATAGGTGGTATTGCCCCCTTTGGCAGAAACAACCTCAAGTAGGCCTTTCTTATAACTGTCTACCAGTCTCTGACATCGACTGGGAGAAATTTTTGCCCACTCCTCCATGCAGAATTCTTTCAGCTGTGCGATGTTTGAGGGGTTTCTTGCATGCACAGCTCGTTTCAAATCCCCCCACAACATCTCGTTGGGATTTAGATCTGGGCTTTGACTTGGCCATTCCAGAACCCTCCATTTCTTTCTTTTCAGCCATTCCTTGGTGGATTTACTGGTATGTTTAGGGTCATTGTCATGTTGCAAGGTCCACCTTCGGTTGAGCTTCAACTTTCCGACAGATGGCCTCACATTATGCTCAAGCACCCTCTGGTACAATGAAGAATTCACAGTGGATTCTATGATGGTGAGCTGCCCAGGCCCTGATGCAGCAAAGCTGCCCCAAACCATAATATTTCCACCACCATGCTTTACAGTTGGTATCACGTTATATACTAATGGTATCACGTTCTTGTGGTCAAATGCTGTCTTTGGTTTTCACCAAATATGTCTTCTGGTACTTTGGCCAAATAGCTCTACCTTTGACTCATCTGTCCAGAGCACATTGTTCCAGAAGTGCTGGACTTTGCCTAGGTGTTCATTGGCAAACTTTAGTCTTGCCCTGATGTTCTTTCTGGACAGCAAAGGTTTCCTCCTGGCACACCTCCCATGTAGATCAAATTTGTGCAGCCTCTTTCTAATGGTAGACTCGTGCACTTTGACATAAACAGTGGCAAAGGCTACCTGTAGGTCCCGTGATGACATTCTGGGGTTCTTAGAGACTTCTTTCAGCATCTTGCGGTCTGCTCTCAGGCTGAACTTGCTGGGGCTGCCTGGCCATACAAGTTGGCAGTTGTTTGGAATCTTCTCGACTTGTAGATGATCTTCCGGACAGTCGAATGATTGATTTCAAATTGTTAGGAGATCTTTTTAAATCCCTTCCCAGACTCGTAGGCATCTATAACCTTCTTTCTGAAGGCCTCAGAGAGCTCTTTTTATCTAGGCATGGTGACGCCGCACTCTTCAACAACAAAGAGCAAACCAAACTAAATGTCTGAGGTTTAAATAAGACAGGTTCCTCCAAGATCCTCTCTAACGATGTTCTAATCATTTGCACCTGAGCTGGTGCACATGATTCTAATTTTACGTATTTGAAGTAGTGATAAATGTCGGGGTGTACTTACTTTTTCCACATGCGAAATTTGCATTTATGTTTATTTAAATTATACAATGGACAACAAAATGTAAATGTTTCATGATATTTGTTATATTATATCACCTTTATCTATCAATATTGTTGACATGAAGATCAAATAGCTGTATGTTGAAATATGTTGAAAAAGTCAAAACTTTACATGGGGTGTACTTACTTTTTCATGTGACTGTACATACATATATACATACACCAGACTAATGCTGTTCCAGATGGCATTGCCCTACAGGCTACGCCATAAAAACCCTTCCTAAGATTGTGCTCAAAAAATTTCTCACCACACTTAGCCCGTGATGAACAATCTCATAGCCAAATGATATCCAAATAATTTTTACTAAACGCCTGTTTTATCACCTCGGAGATACTTTCATTCACTCGTTTACAAAATCTCACTTAGTATCAAAATTATTACAAAGGAAATTGTGTCGGAGGCTGATGAGTATCAGATATTAGAAGGGTATATCCTTTATTGCCACTCGGCTAAACAGAACACTCCATTAGGGGCCTTCATCTTGGAAATCAAGCCATGGCACGAGATGAATCGCTTGCCCTCTAGCGGCTCTCTGTGATGCACAAAGGGTCTTGTATTTCTGATTTAATGCCGACCTATTTCTCATTGCCTCCGGCATCTCTTATCACAGTCATACTTGGATGAGCAACGACGCAAAAGGCATTGGGCAATGTACGGTATACAGCTGAAAACTAAAATGTTGCTTTGTGACTTATTATCCACAAAGTTATAAAAATTAATACATGCTCTGAACAGCTTCTGTATACCATTTGCGGTGTTATAATTTTGCCTCCTCTATTACTTTGTGACATAAATCAAATCAAACAAGAAAAAGAGCAATCAGAAATTGCAAACCCTCGCCAGGATGTATTTTCAGTGGTTTTTATGGCTTTTGCGTTAAAACAAATATGGCGGCCGAACCACGTGACCGATGACGTCATCATTATTTTTTTTTCTAAACTAATTTATTACTAGATTATGCTCAAGAAATTTCATCTTGATCAGATGAAGTTTTGTACTTGTCGAATTATGACGTCATAATGGAGGCACCTAGGACATCATCCTTAACATATTTTATTCCACGTGGAGAGTTCTTTACAATGAGCCATGTCTCAATTTTTTCTATACAGCGCTTTTGGAGATATAGAGGTGCAATTTTTTCGGTTTTTCCAAGATGGCGGCCGAACCACGTGACCTATGACGTCATAATTATCATAAAAAATATACAGGTGGAGCTGCACCTATGGTGAAAATTTCCTCTCAATCGGACCAACGGTTGCAGAGAAAATCATAATTATTCTGTGCTGACAAACAGACAAACAGACAAACAGGCGGACTCAAATGCAATATCCTCTCCACTGGCGAGGGTAACTAGACTTGAAATTGACTGACAGGATGACCTAAGGATACGCACACTCTCATCATTGTGTGTGCCATCCCACGGATGGACGTTAAACTTGGTGTTTTGTCTGATGTTCCTCCATAGAAATGGCAAAACTACCACTACCTCTTTATTTTGGGTACCCACAATACCACACCCATTTTTACCCCTCAGCCCAAATTGGGCTAAGCGGTATTGTCCTCACGGGCGTCGTCCGGGCATCCGGGCGTCCGTCAACTTTTGGTTTCCGTCAATTTCGAGCAGAATGGCTTGTCCGATTAAATTCATTTTTACAGTGTGTGTTGGGGTTGAGTAGAGGAAGGTTACTTTCGACAATGGGCGCGCTGCGATTTTCAATATGGCTGCCACGGTAGCCATCTTGAAATTTGTTTCCGTCAATTTCGAGCAGAACGGCTTGTCCAATTAAATCCATGTTTGCAGTGTGTGTTGGGGTTGAGTAGAGGAATGTTCCTTTCGAAAATGGGCGTGCTGCGATTTTCAATATGGCAGCCACGGCAGCCATCTTGAAATTGGTTTCCACCATACATGGGCTGAGGGGTTACGCCCGCTTTGCGGTGCTATTTATTATACTTCCGGACGCAGCTGCGGGTAAATCATTTTACTATGGGAGGCGTCTGCCGTATTTAGTCGGTGGATGTTAAAGATCCCACGATGTCCTTCGCGAAGAGTCGGTGAACTATTGCCGGAACCATTAACAAATTGCAAATGCAACATTCCAACCATAACTTAACCTACAGAGGACATTGCATCAGTGGCATAGCCACACCCTCAGCCAATGCTCATACCCCACACCCTTGTGCTGCATACCAAAGAAGAAGAAAAAGAAGAAGACTTGAAGCCACCTTTTCATGGCAACACATATTTCACCTGCTGCACCTACACAATTCATCTATCGATGTTGTAGCACCTTGATGATGGTGTGCATGTAGATCATTGGGACAGAACTTCCCAGCCCCTCTCCGCTGGAGTAGTGGTCACTTCAGCCGTGTGAGGGCGTACATATCGTGCATTGAAGTCGTACCTCGAGGGAGCATACCTGACCATCGTCTGCATTTTGCTCAGCTTATTTCATTGTAACAAGTGCTTGTTGTGCTGTGCATCGGTTATTAGCCCCCGTTGGACGTAGTCCAAAACGGGGCTTATGGATTGGGTCTTGCCTGTCCGTCCGTCCATCTGTCCATCCGTGCGTGCACGCACCCGCAGTTATATCTCGGAGATATATGGACCGATTTTGTTTACACTTGGCACAAAGACAATATATGAGAGTATACATATGCAGAAGATTTTTTTTCGTGATGCAATCAAGCATGGACGACTCGTCGAATGGCGGCCATTTTAGTTTTTAAAAACCCGATATTGACCACGTCCTTAAAAATTGCTCGGACAAACATTTACCGATCTTGTTCAAGTTCGGCATTCAGATAATGAATGATGGGTTACATATGCGTGTCGTCTTTTTTCGAGATCAGATCCAAGATGGCCGACTGGCAGCCATTTCGTTACTTAAACATCTCCCCAACCATTTCTCGACATGCATGGACCGATTCTGTTGAAACTTGGCATAAAGACAAGATGGCTGACTGGAGGCCTTTAACTCAGCAGAGCAAAATTATTAAAACCACGGGGGCTATGACATTTTATGTCTTTTTCTTCTTGTTTTATCACGACCAATAAATGCCACATTAATTGCACTGTTAAGGTCTCAAACCACTATTGTGCCAACCTCTCTGCCTGATGATTGAAGCTCCTCCAATTGCTCATTTTTTTGTAGTGGGGACCAACATCATCTCCATTCTATGTTGGCTTGCTTCGAAACTGTTCTGGAATAATGGACACACGTGTCAGCACATGACACAATCTTCATCAAAAACAGCATCGCCCACCCCTGGTGCGGTTCCAGAAGCTTCGGTGCAATAGCCACTCAAATTGCCTTCGGTACCCACCTCTCAGTCACCTTATTACATTTCAAGTGCGAATGAATGATTGTTTCCACACTTCCAATGCCGATATCCGATTATTGTGAAATTTCACGTACTAGTGAGATACCCGTGCTACGCACGGGTGTGAGGCCGAAAGCAAACAGGCAATGCAGATACGGTGAATGCGAAAGCATGAAACCAATAAATTCCACATTCCTGTAGCACCTTCAGTCGCACGTCAGACATGGACAGCAAGTTCGTGAAGGACTTCCATGAAAAACGTACCAGTTCGCAAACAAACGGGTACGTTCACGTATAGAAACTTCGATCATGGGTCCGTGGCGAATCTGCATATGGCGATCCGCTAAGATCACGTTTAGAAAGTAGAAACCATCACGGTATGTCGTCATTCACTTGAACTCGATATCTCTTTTTCATTCCAAACAACATAACTCCAATCACAAATTAATCACACAATAAACTTTTAACAACATTGTTAATGTTTCCTTCATTGTAAAAACTACCAAGGCAACAGTTAATAGGATTTTGAGCCGATAGGTGTTACGTCCTTGGCCAGATCGATGGAGACAGCGATCTGTTAGCTTATACACCGCCCAAATAGCTATGTGGAATTCTCTCATGTAGAGATTAAACTCACGTCGTTTGAACTTTGGCCGGGGTCATTATTTACTTTTAATGATGTTTATATACGAATCAAAAAGAAGATAATTGGTTTTGGGTCATCCGTTCTGCATATCTCGTGGGATTGTGAGTTGGAGAAACGACCGTGATGGCGGGGACGGGGTTGGAATTCTCTCAAGCAGGGATTCAACCCATGCCCTTACAAAAGGTCTTTGTCCAAGGTCACCGAGTCCGATCGGTGCAGCTGTGCAGTGCAGCTGTGCAGCGGTCGGTGCAGCCGTTTGTGCGGCACCCGGGAAAGTAACGTTATGCTGGAGTCGAAACCTGAAAATGCTGGAGGCCAAAGCTGAAATTGGAAAAACAGTATGGCCTATTTTACTCAAGGGGATCCCAGGATTACCCACCCAAAATATCGCTGCGATCGGTTCAGCCGTTTTTGCGGTACCTTTGAACGGACGGACAGACAGACAGACGGACGGACAGACAAACGGACAGACGGACGGACATTTGGTGAATTATAGTAAGATGGTTATCAGAAGTTTCGTCAAAATGACCTGTTCAACACATTAACCGGTTTGAAGTTATCCTTCACAAAGACCTCAGTGATACACCTCTGTTCCAAATCACATATGGTTGTTGGCCTCCATCTTGGATTAACACAGAATGCCTTGTATCCATCATTAATTCCAACTTCCGATATAATTTGCTCAGGGTGAACAAATTAAATCCACCAAATTTCTGCATTTAGTCAGGTTCACTATGTTAACAAATATAATTTCGTTCAAAATTTTGGGAGATTAGCAAACCTGTACATTTTTGGAATCATCAGAGCATGGAGAATCCGAAAATCAATGTTGGCATTTGCACAGACACTTGCATGGCCGCCATTTTGTATTTTCAAAATGGCCGCCATAAAATACATATTTTGCGCTATCTCGGCTTCTATTCAACCTAGAAACTTAATTAAATATGCTAATCCTATGTTTTCTGGGTCAAGGAATCAAATAAAGGCCTCAAAATAGTGCTCAGGATTATAGAAAAGCAACAAACAAAGGTAATTGAAAACCACTGTCTTTATATTTGTGATATAACTGTATTACATAATACATGATATTGCAAGTCCTTTGAAGTTATAGGTATGGGTTTATAAAGCAAGAAAGCAGCCTTGTTAGTATCAGATTGAACTATAAGTCCTATACACAGGATCTACTTGGTCTATACTGGTCAGGAATATGCTTTTACAGATCTTCATCACTGTCCTGAGTGTCATTTTCGCAAAGGTGTCTACGCAAATACCATCATTAATTTTTGGATTCCTCATGCTCTGAATATTCCAAAAATGTATAGTTTTGCTAATCTCCAAAAATTTTGAACGAAAAATCATATTAATAGTGAACCTGACTAATTGATCTCTTCATTTTTTTCATGTTCACTAATAACTAGTCATGGGTGGGAGGGTGGCCTAGAGGTGTGCACACATGTCTCTAAGCCGTCTATCCTAGGTTTGAATTCCGACCCAGCTGTAAAGTGCCATCCTGGTGTTTCACATACCTGGTGTTTCATCAATGTGTGTGCCGTTCCACAGTGTCAGGCGCGAAGAGTAGGCAAACTATTGGCGGAACCATTAAGAAATTGTGAAATTCAAGAGTCAGGAGATCATATAACGGTTGATTTGGTATTTGTGTCTTTAATAAAACCAATAACTCCACTCCTACATTCCAAAAAATGGACATTTGACCTTTTTTTTTTTTTTTTGTATACAAGATCGAGGCTCGTGAAAGAGCGAACATTAATCACACAGAAAGACAAACCGACACATAAAACATATAACATCGGGAGCGGTAGACAAGATGGGGAGAGAGGGGGAAGGACACAAACACAACATTTGAGAGCAGGGACCGAGAGACATGGAGACATCGAGAGATCTGAGAGAGGGCGAGGGCTTTGGGGGGGGGGGGGGCATGGGAAGGGGGGGGTGGGAGAGGTATAAAACATATGGACACTGCCAGGACTTCCAGGAAAGAAGTTGGAATTTCAAACAAGGTGGATCTGGGGTGAATTAGCGGGGGTAGAAAAGATCAAGGTTTTGGATGGGGGAAGATAAGAGATGGTGGTGAACAGCTGTTTTAAAGACCTGGAGGGAGGAGTGGGATTGAAGGGAGTGAGGGAGTTTGTTCCAGAGGCGGGAGAAAAGAGGAATGAAAGTGAATGAAAGAAATGAAAGTGAATGAAAGTGACCTGGATGTGATTTCATTCGTTAGGTCTGCTGATTGTACCTTTATTGGAATGTGGCATTACCACTGATGCTGTCTTCATAGATTGGTGCAGGATTTGAGAATTTGGACATGGTACCAACACGCAATGGCCTACTCTTGAGGAAGGTACTGTGGCAAGCATCTTTAATGGCTTTAATTAAATGTTAAATTAATTAATTTTAAAATAATTAATTTATTATTAATTTTATTATTATTATTATTATATATTATTATATATTATTATACATTATTATTTATATATATGTATATTATTAATATTATTAATATTAGTAATTATTAATTAAGTTACATTAATTAAGTTAAATTAATTAATTAATTAAATGGCTTTAATGGCCCACCAGAACATACTATATAGCAGGAGGGACAACCAGTTTAATGCTCTCGCTGATGGATGGTGTTCTCATCGATGCAACACCATGCCCCTGAAGCACCAGGATTGATGGTCTATAGTAGGGCTGCCAATTAAAGCCAGACGAGGCAAGTTCAAGGTGGAGTATAAATGATCCCTCTGAGCTATCCTGCCATCTCAGCCAAACACGAAGGGAATCTGGCACAGATTTCGGTGCTCATACCTCACTGGCTTCACCGATATAACCCAAATTGGTTCGCAGGCAACAACGGTCCGATGGAGAAAGTTAAGAGTGTGATTGCTTGTAAGTTTTGTCCAATTGTCTTCAAGTGCAAGTAGCAGATTGGTGGTCACACAGGCGGTTTTTGGACCAGGTATAAACTGTCTTCCAGGAGTGTTTCATAGGCAGGGTGATTAATCAATGTATGTGCCGTCCCACGGACGTATATTAAACTGGGCGTCCTGTCTGCCGGAATTAGTGGACGTTATAGATCCCATTGTGTCACAAAGAGCAGGTTAGCTATTTCTTCCATTCTGGGCAAATTCCAAGCTCCTGGTGGAATATGCAGGGGCACAGTATCAGCACCATAGCCACACATCAGTAATTATGCATCCAGCAGGATGAATTTCCAATTAAATATATTACTACAGGTACTTTAACGGCTTCATTTTCCCACCTTCTTGTGGGATTGGCCGCGGAACATTTTTGGCCAAAATCTTTCACGAACCGGCTGGCCGGGCCTAACGCTTGACTGAGCATAGCAGGAATTATGGTGGCGGTGCTTTCTGTTTGTAAAAGGCACCGAGGAATCTTCACCATTCACCAACTCGTGCTAGCAGACTGGACGCCCAGTTTAACGTTCAACCGAGAGGGGCACACATCGATGCATCACCATGGATGCAAAGCACCAGGTTGATAGTTTATATCTGGGCCAAGATTGGAACACAGGCTCGACAGTTCAGAGACGAGTGAGCACACCTCCAAACTATGCTGCAGGCCCTGAACGGTTGCTGTAAAATATGAAAGTAAACAGGAAACGTTGAGGCAGTTTATAAAACTGAAGGAGCAGTTGAAGAAACAGGGCAGAGGAATAGTTGGGTGGAAGGGAAAAGTGATCTACAGCTCCCGTCATTGCACCATGAATGGTGGAGGTGAAACACAAATCCGGGTACACGAACAAAAGAGAAATGTCCTTTGGTTGAATGTTCACATTTGCTAAAAAAGAAAAAAGAAAAAACAAAAAAAAGGAAAGTGGCTCCGGACGTCCACATGCGGTGTTTAGTATGACCGGGCATATCTTAAGCGCCATTTTATCCACACAATTACTTAAAGAGCATAGATGATACAAACACAGCACTTACCTCAATTTTTCAGGAAACACGCTCCAACCAATGCAGGAAAGCCGTCACACCTCAGCGAAAGTGCCAAACAATCCAACATTTGTCAAATACGCTTGGTTATAAGAATCGGTTTTCGGTTTCTTAACATTTCCAGAGTTCACTCCAGCTTTTGACACATTTCGTGCACAAGATCCGATCCTCAAACCCAAACACAGATTTTGATTATATACTTTAATTAGTCCATGAGAGTAGATTGTGTCTCCAAGGCAAGGCACATTTGGATAGGCCAAAACAAAATAGTGGCTAAGACCCCTGAGAGGTGAAGTTGGGCTGACCAAAGATAAAGCCTTTCATGAAGTTAAGCTATTAATTATCTTCAAAACGGGTGTTCAAATTTATCCAAACACACAGTTTTCATCCATGCACTCCTTCGGATTTCCCCCAGTATGCGTGCAATGCTTGGAGCTGCTAGATTTCATCGTTTTGGAGTTATGGAGGAGACACACACACTAACCTAACTGACTGACTGACACACATTGTATTTTATTATTATAGATACTCTTCAATAGTTTTCCAGGCATCTTTTGCATGAGCTCCCATCCATGGCCCATAAGACCATATATACACCTATAACCCTATCGAATCCTAAGAACCTTCAGTAGGCTCTATAGATCCCCTTGGATCCCCAAGACCCCATAGAACCATTACACCTTTTAGAACCATTAGACCCTAAGACAATTTAGATCCCGTTTGACCTTGAGTTGACCTTTTGACCTCAAAAATAGTTGATTTCCCAATTCAGTGATGCACTATGCAAATCCTGTTCAACTTTAAAGTCAAGGATTTTCAATGTTCAAGTCAAGGATGAAAAATGACGATTTTAAAAATTTGACCTCAAGATGACCTTTGACCTCAAAATCAATACGCTTCTCAGTTGTGACAACCTCTACATCTTGGTAAGGTTTCATGACAATCGGTGTAGAATTGTGACCTGTCGGCGATTGACAAACAGACAGAATAACAAACTCGATCGACCAATATACAGTACTTGACACATCTTAGATGCACCACGGTGCTGCACATGCAATGAATGATTATCATCATCATGCCATGAGCCAGTTGGAAAACACAAGACCCTCCAGTAGTTGTTGACGTTTCCATAACTGAGAATATAACTGGACAGGTCACCACTCCTCCATCAAAGAGTGCGACTGAAACAGTCATCATCCAGGGCAAGAAGTTTACATTTAGCCATTACTACATTCTCACCGACCCAAATGATTCCTTCCTGTGGAGTCTGTCCAGGAATGTTTTTGGCCCAAGTCTTTCACGAACTGGCTGCCCAGGCCTAACATCTGACTGAACGAGGCAAGCCTTAAATGCTACCACTGCACCATCTTATTGGACGAGCATTTGGCCAGGGTACCAGTAAATAATGCCCTGTTTTTTTAACGATGAAACCATCCATATTTCTACCCGCTTCCTGCCGGGATTAAATGCAGAATTGCCAACAATGTATCCATCCCATCATCCTTTTAACGGGAAGACTCTCGCAGAGCTTAATGGCATTCAGAAGACATCCCATGCAAGTAATGAGTTGATATCCAAACAGAGGCCAACGCCAGCATGTCCATTGTTTTTCTCATTATTTTGCTTGAAATAGATGAAATGCATTGAAATATATGGGTGATCCAGACTACTCTACATGCAAACACAGTATGTTGTATGTTAACCTTTGCTAATGTGCATTCTCCATAATTTTCAAAACTTGAGGCACTGCCAACTCTTGTTAATGCCAGTTGATGGTCTGCTGTAGAAGTTATTTGGGCCTCTAGTTACGCTGCACTCGCGAAGCGAAAAGCGGGGTTAAGCATTCATATGTATATGTATGCCGTACGTGTGCCGTGTGCCGTACGTCTCTGCATGTTTAAAAATTTATTTTCTCGGCAAACGTTGGTCCGATTGACAAGAAAGTTTACCATAGGAGCGCCTCCGCCTGTTGAATATTTGAATGATTATTATGACGTCATAGATGACGTTGTACAGGCGCCATTTTGGAAAAATTTCGCACCTCTATATCTCTGAAACCACTCCATGGAAACAATTGAGACCTGGCTCATTTATCAACTATTCCCCATGGGGAATAAGATATGTTAATGATGATGTCATCGGTGCCTTCATTATGATGTCATAATTCGACAAATACAACACTTATCCATCCGATCATTATTTTAAAAATTTCAGCAACTGTTGATGGACACGAAATGTTCACCATCGGAGTGCCTCCTCCTTTAGAATATTTTAATGATAATAATGACATCATCGGTCATGTGGTACAGGCGCCATCTTGGAAAAACCGTAAAATGTTGCACCTCTATATCTCCAAAACCGCTGCATGGAAAAAATGGAAACATTGCTCATTGTAAAGAACTCAATATGGGGAATAGGTGCTGTTAACGATGACGTCATTGGTGCCATAATTATGACGTCATAATTCGACAGGGAAAACGCTTAGTCTGATCAGTTTGAAATGTATTGAGCGTGATCTATGCAACAATTATATTGGAGAATATAAATTTATGACGTCATCGCTCACGTGGTCTGGCAGCCATATTCGATCAAAGAAAAGAAACGTTTAAAAACAGAAGAGTTGGCTCGCAACAAGTTGACTGCGCAGGGTAAGTATTTTATGAATACCATCTCGTTGAATATGGATCTGGATCTTCTCAACTACAACCAGTTTTTGAGATCAGATACCACAAGCCGATACTAACTCCCAGAGCAATCAAAAGATTTTGGAAAAATATACACAGATTCCAGACGTCAAGGCCTCAAGTCGCAGCATTACGTGCACGCGCTTCATGCAGTTGTTGTCGCGGTGACCTTTCATTTGCGCACTCTGGTATGTCCGACATAATATGGTGTTGTCAGAATAAAACACAGGAGTTGCACTTCCTACCTTAGATAAAAGATGCTATCAAGGTTTGACAGTGTTTACATCTTCATCTTTGTTTTTTGTTTTGTTTTGTTTTTAAACTTCTTCAAGTAAAATGGATGAAGTGTACAAAAGGTTTATTGAGTTTGGGAGCAAGGAGAAGCTGATGTTTCCAGCGTTGCTCCTTCATCAGAGCAAAAGGGCTCCTCTTGCTCTAACTAAGGGGCATTTGACCATCTTTTGCTCTGATGAAGGGGGTAACGCCTGAAAGTGTCAGCTTTTCCTGGCTTCCTACAGCGCTTGGAAAATCTCAATCAACATGCTGTGGATTTCTACTTATCCACCAATCAAGATTGACCCTAGCCTTCACAAGCAAGACTACTTAGATATTCTACATTGAGTGTGTATATACTTACTAGTGGGGTATGCTTACGCATTGTATAAGCAATAACAAACCGTGCTTCGTGCGTAGGTACATAATAAATAGAAGCTTTATGATTATGGTCAAGCATCCCCGACCTGCTGCTAGATATCAATTTAGGTTTTTATTTTTATTTTACAGACGCGTTTACTGTTTTTACATAAATTTTCATTGAGATTTTTATTTCACAGTTTACAGTTATAGAAATTACAATTTTCAAATACTAAATTTTGATTGAGGTTTTATTTTTATTTTTTTTCTTGCGAATGCATTTATGGTTTTTACGTAAATTTTCATTGAGATTTTTATTTCACAGTTTACAGTTATATAAATTACAATTTTCAAATACTAAATTTTGATTGAGGTTTTATTTATTTATTTTTTTCTTGCGTATGCATTTATAGTTTTTACGTAAATTTTCATTTGCGGAAGCTTTCCGATGGTTCTGGGAATTTTCCCGGTCTACAGGCTCTGATGTCCATCAGCACGCCAAATTTCAGCTTGCTATGGCACCTGTAAGGTACCGGACATTAATGAGTCAGTCAGTGGTTAGAAAGAGCATACAGTACAGATTAATTTTTTTGCTGATGATTGTGGGAATTACAAATATTGGGGAAAAAACTTTGCTGATGTTTTTTTTGGATATCTTACTTTTGAAACCTTGAGGCTTACACAAAATGGGAAAGAATTATGCACAAATCCTTAAAAACAGAGGGTTGACAGGATGGCCTAGAGGCCAAGGCTGACCAAACCACACTCTCTAAGCTACCTGGCTTGGGTTCGAATCCCGACCCCGCTATAAACTGTTATCTTAGTGTTTCACAGGCAGATGATCCATCAATGTGTGTGTCGTCCTTCGGATGGCCGCCAAACTAGGCGTCCTATCTGCCGGTATTAGTTTGTGGACATTAAATATCCCATGGTGTCCTCCTCAAAGACGAGCTATCTCCAGCGCCCTGAACAAATTCCAAATTCCAGCCCCAACTACTGCTGGGAGAGGGATGGCAAACCGCCCAGCATTACCCCAGGCCAAGAATGTGTTTGGGCAGAACCAACGCTCCGTAACACAGATTATGGTCCATCGGGACCCAAACAGAGAGGTGCCTGGGCTGGTGCGGCATCTCCGGTGATCCCAAAAGACAGGCTGATTGAGTTTCTATCTTATTTTACTCTCATGTAATTCCAATAATATTTATTCATTTGTATGCAGCCTTGCCCGTGGCTGTGTGCACTGGCGCATCAAACAGGCGCAAGGCTTTGGCAAAGACTTCTCCATCATGAACTGATGAAATCGCAGGCCCCATGGGACCTGTTTGCATGCCCGCCTGCTCTTTGTGCACTGTGTGGCCAACAAAGGATCCATGCTTGAGCGCACGCATTTGAAGCTTCTCAACAACAAAATGCAACATCTCTAAGAAAACTAGGACAGGCTAGATTGTGTGATGTTTTCCAAGTGTTCTTGGAAATTTGTAACCTATAAATGTATAGGTCACAACCTATCAGATCACATGTGGGTGTGCTACTTTTCCACAATTGAAAAAGAAGATGTCTTCTTCTTGCTCTTCTTCTTCCTCTTCTTCTTCCTCTTCCCCCCCATGCTTCTTCCTCTTCTTCTTCTCTTCTTCTTCCTCTTCTTCTTTTTCTTCTTTGTTAAAGGCCACAAATATTCTCTCGTTATTGTGGGGTTGCTTGGGGGAAGCTTGGCCCGAGTCTTTCACGAACCGGCTGGCCAGGCATGACTTTTGACTAAAGTTGGGGCAGGAATTTGGCATTTGGCATTTGGCCTTGGTGACTGCGATAGCTCAACTACTCTTCACCGAAAGAACATCACTTGTGCTATCAAACTTTTTCTCGAGCAACAGTTAGATGTGTCAAATTACCTACAAGGCATAGAGAAATGTGTTTGATCATGCACCTGCTGCTGTTGACATTCTTTCCAATAATCTTTTTAGTCTCTTCCTCTTTACCTATAAAACTACCGGGCTGGTGTAAGGATATTAGTTCCCATTAGAGTGTGGAATATTTAGGGAGTTTGACGGGAATGTACTTTGACAGCACAATGGCAAGGACCCGTGGAAATTCCCCGTGATGTAAAATATGACTTCAAGTCATCAACCCATTCCCCCTATCCCAGCTAAAGTCCTCAACCCAAAGTATTAAAGCCCTCTTCGCAACCCCCAAGTCATCAAGACCCACTCCCAAGTCCTTAACATTCCCTACCCAACCTGGAGGTTTCAATCCACCTCCTGCCATCCACATTCCGAGGCTTCAAACCCCCTCCCCATCTCCCCACCACCACAATTCCTCAACCCCTCCACAACACCGCAACCTCCCCCTACGCTCACCCCTCCGCCATTACTGAAAGTCCTCAACCCTTCCATGAGGTTTCAACACCCAACGAAGTCTCAACCTCTCCCTTCCTAACTCTGTCCCATCTTTGCTCTCCACATCCCTTCTGGAGCCAAGCTCCCTGTCCTCAGCTGTCCCCCTCATAAAAGTGAAAGCGCATTCTTACATCAAACACACATTCTTACATCAGATGGATAGATAGCGAGACAGACAATACAAAATTGCATTACACAGACGTTAAACTTCTTCTCCGAAACCGCTGAAGGGATTACAACCAAATTTGGCACAACTAATATTTGTTGTGTTGTGACTAAAGTTTGTTCACGGCATTAAAAAAAATCTGGGTCTAAGGAGGTTTACCGGGGGTCAAAGTGGATCCAGGTTTGACCCCCAAAAACAAGAATTTGCTTTTTCCTCTGAAACTACACACACAATTTTGATGAAACTTGACCACAACCTTCATCACCCGTGATGTACCAAAGTTTGTTCACGGCATTAAAAAAATCTGCCACTTTAGGGGTCTACGGGGAGTTGCCCCCCAAAATATGTATTTACTTTCTTCTCAGAAACTACACACACTATTTCTATGAAAGTTGACCACAACCTTCAGCACCCGTGATGTACCAAATTATGTTCACGGCATTAAAAAAGATCTGCCACTTTGGGGATCTACGGGGGGGAGGGGTAAAGTGGGTCCAGGTTTGACCCCCCCCCCCCCCAAAAAAAAATAGATATTTGCTATCTTCTCTGAAACTACACAGAAGATTTCGATGAAACTTCACCACAACCTTCACCACCTGTGATTTACCAAAGTTTGTTCACGGCATTAAAAAAAAAATCTGCCCCTATAGGGGTGTAAGGTGTTTGCCCCCAAAAATAGGTGTTTGCTTTTTTCTCAGATCCTACACACATGATCTTGATGAAACTTTGCCACAACCTTCATCACCTGTGATGTACAAATTTTTGTTCAAGGCATTGGAAAATTTGGTGTCTGAGGAGTACACGGGATGGGGGCGGGGAGGGTGGAGGGGGAGGGTGAGGCGGGTTGCCCCCAAAATAGGTATGTTTTTGTTTGTTTATTTAAAGTCTTATGATTATGATTATGCTCGTATGATATGTACTGGTCAACAGCCAAAGTGGTTCTGACTTATTTTCAACTGTTTCTAACTAATTTGGTGCCCACGAATCCGAATCTGACCTTAAAATTTCGCTATCACGTAACCTTGACGTAGTACATCATAAGTGTGGAAAAAAATCTTTAGAGCATGCGAGTTTCTTGATTAAGTCTCAATAAGTCTATTTGTTGTCACAAAAAATAATTTGAACTTAAAGTTTTTATTTACACCGCATAAAAAAATGTAAATCTCCAAAAATAATATGAACTTTATAAAATATCACAAAAAATAATATGAACTTTAAGTTTTTATTTACATCACATAAAAAAATGTAAATCTCCAAAAATAATATGAACTTTATAAAATATCACAAAAAATAATATGAACTTCAAGTTTTTATTTACATCGCATAAAAAAATGTAAATCTCCAAAAATAATATGAACTTTATAAAATATCACAAAAAATAATATGAACTTTAAGTTTTTATTTACACCACATAAAAAAAATGTAAATCTCCAAAAATAATATGAACTTTATAAAATATCACAAAAAATAATATGAACTTTAAGTTTTTATTTACACCACATAAAAAAAATGTAAATCTCCAAAAATAATATGAACTTTATAAAATATCACAAAAAATAATATGAACTTTAAGTTTTTATTTACACCACATAAAAAATGTAAATCTCCAAAAATAATATGAACTTTATAAAATATCACAAAAAATAATATGAACTTCAAGTTTTTATTTACATCGCATAAAAAAATGTAAATCTCCAAAAATAATATGAACTTTATAAAATATCACAAAAAATAATATGAACTTTAAGTTTTTATTTACACCACATAAAAAAAATGTAAATCTCCAAAAATAATATGAACTTTATAAAATATCACAAAAAATAATATGAACTTTAAGTTTTTATTTACATCGCATAAAAAAATGTAAATCTCCAAAAATAATATGAACTTAAAGTTTTTATTTACATCACATAAAAAATGTAAATCTCCAAAAATAATGTGAACTTCATAAAATATCACAAAAAATAATATGAACTTTAAGTTTTTATTTACATCACATAAAAAAATGTAAATCTCCAAAAATAATATGAACTTCATAAAATATCACAAAAAATAATATTAACTTTAAGTTTTTATTTACATCACATAAAAAAATGTAAATCTCCAAAAATAATATGAACTTTATAAAATATCACAAAAAATAATATGAACTTTATAAAATATCACCAAAAATAATATGAACTTTATAAAATATCACAAAAAATAATATGAACTTTATAAAATATCACAAAAAATAATATGAACTTTATAAAATATCACAAAAAATAATATGAACTTTATAAAATATCACAAAAAATAATATGAACTTTATAAAATATCACAAAAAATAATATGAACTTTATAAAATATCACAAAAAATAATATGAACTTTAAGTTTTTATTTACATCACATTAAAAGTGCTTCTGAACTTTACTTTTGCGTTTGTAGGAGCAATCACCTTCACGCTGTGAAGTCCAACAGTAGTCGCCCATCATGTTTGGATTGAATCGGCCTTGATATCGAGTCTCCATGATGGCAATTTCCTGGTGAAACCTTTCTCCATGTTCATCACTGACATCGCCAAGATTTTGTGGAAAGAAGTCCAGATGAGAATGGAAGTAATGTATCTTGAGTGACATTCGAGCACCGAGTGCCTGGTAACTCTTCAACATCTTGTCCACAAGTTCTTCATAATTTGGTGCTCCAAAATTTCCAAGGTAATTGTTGGCGAGAGCCACAAAGCTATCCCAAGCAACGCTTTCCAGCTCAGATAGTCTCGTTACAAAGTCCTGATTAACGAGTACAAAAAGAATTTGAGGACCGTTGAAAACACCCGCCTTTACTTTGGCCTCAGATACAATGCCTTGGAACTTCATTAGCAAATAGCGGAAGCCAGCACCATCTTGATCCATGGCCTTCACAAAGTTCTTCATCAAACCAAGTTTCAAATGAAGTGGTGGTAAGAATACCTTCTCAGGGTCAACAACAGCTTTGTGAAGACAGTTGAACCTTCCAGTCATATATTTCTGTCGCACCGGCCATTCCTTTTGTGTGGAATGCTTAGCGTCTGCTCTGCTGTCTCATAAACAAAGAAAACACATGTGCTTTGTGTAACCTTGCTGAAGTCCTAGAAGCAAGCTGATCACCTTCAGGTCCCCACACATGTGCCATTGATGTTGTTTTGTAGTCAATAGCAGCCAACAGAGTCCTCATCGTTTCATAACTTTCATTCATTTCATGGGCATGCGCAATTGGAACAGAAGGAAGCTCATTTCCATTTTGGAGAAGGACTGCTTTAAGTGTGTTCTTCCCTGAATCTATGAACAACCTCCATTCTTCTCTTGTTCTTCCCTGAATCTATGAACAACCTCCATTCTTCTCTTTGATAAGGGCTAGACTTACAAAGGTGTTCCATGAACGATACAACATCATGATAGCAACAAAGCTTGTCGTCCATCTTGAAATACATTGAGAGCTCCACATGTCTAAGGTGGAAACTAGTGGTACGATCTCCATCTTGCAGCAGCTTCCATTGCTTGAGTCGAGATCCAAGGAGTTCACTTTTCTCCTTGGGTAGGTTAAGGTCCCTTTTAAGCTCATGCAGCTCTACCTGACTGATAAGGTGGGGCTCCCTGCTTTTTTGAATCTTCTTGAAAGTCGGCATCCACGCAACTTTCCTCCTCACTAGATTCTGATTCGCTTGTGCTATTTGAAGGAGGATTTGGAACTGGCAGCTCAGGGCAATGGAGTACTGGCTTAAGAGCAGAAGGTATGTCAGGATACTTGATCTTAGACCGGGTTTTCACTGAATTCCCTTTGGTGTTGGTGAGGCAGAAGTAGCAGACAGAACAGTGATCCTTTGGTTCACGCCAAACCATTGGTACGGCGAAAGGCATACCGGATGGACGTTTACCACACATCCATTCATTCAAGTGGTTTACACAGGGCTTGCATGCCATGTGGGGTGCCCACTTCTTGTCTTGATCACCAACAGGGCTTTTGAAGTAATGTTTATACACTCCTTTAACATTCCTTATAATTGGTTTATTCAAGCTTTTAGGTGTAAAGAGCCCACAGATGTAGCAAAAAGAGTCCGATGCATTCATACAGTGACGGCGCTCCATTGCAATCCAAGACAGATCAGGTAGTAGTATATACAATCTGAAATGGATATGTGTGTGTGTGTGTGTGTGTGTGTGTGTGTGTGTGTAAAAAGTAAAGTTTTGTTTATTTAATTTGATTTAGTACAAAATCCTATATATACTATATATATATATATCTGCTTGGTCGTGGGAAAATCTGACCCGAATTTCGGCTGTGGCTGATATTCCTATGGTATACTAGTTCTCAAAAACTGGATGTGCTAGTGAAAATTGGATATCATAATCGAAATCTACAGGTTCATGTTGGTTAAAATCACCTCAAAATATACAAGAACCATAACACTTTAAAAAATTTATTGACCAGTGTTATACATGCTGCGCTGTCTTCTAGCAACCATTGAAATAGGTTTAAAATACCTTTAGTCAGGGCAGTATACTGTTTATTCTACCAGGTGAGCGCCAGGGGTATTGCCCCTGTTTTTACTTCTGGTAGGTGTGCAAACCAGTGACACTGAGATTGTACACTGCCCGTGAAACTTCGGGCTTCCGCTCACACAAGATATTGTCACCATGTGAGCACGTTATTTTGTACGCCTCACATGTACATGAAAATAAAGTGGAAGCCTTAGTGAGGAGTCCCAGTTTGCATTTGTAAGGGTATTTGTTTGTAAGGAAATTCAATTTCATTTATTTTTACCTCCGCCACCAAAGGTGGATGTAGGTTATGTTTTCACCCATGTCTGTTTGTTTGTTTGTATGTTTGTTAATTGTTTGTCTGTTTGTCTGTCTGTGAGCAGGATATCTCAAAAAGTTGTGGCTGTGTTTTCATTCATCTCAAAAAGTTTCCATTCGGCCGAAATTTGATGGAGAGGTTGGGTACGTATGTGACATGGACAAAATGTTTTGATTTTGGTGAAGATCCGGATCTGGATCTGAGAGTTTTTGAATTGATTTTTCACCATTTAGAGATAGGGCAAAAACTGATATATAGCACGATATCTCAAAACGTTGTTGGACGGATTCGGACGAAACTTGGTGGAGAGGTTGCGTATGACAAGGCCGAATCGATTTGATTTTGGTGAATATCTTCGGGGTCTAAATGGCATTTTGGGTCTTTGGGGTCCTCTGGGTCTTCTGGATCTTTGGGGTTTTTTCAGTCTTTTGGGTCCTTTTGGTCTTTTGGGTCTTCAGGGTCCTTTTGATCTTCTGGGTCTTTGGGGTCTTTTGGGACTTCGGAGTCTTTTTGGTATTTTGGGTCCTCCAGGTATTTTGGGTCTTCATGGTCTTTTGGGTTTTTGGGGTATTTTGGGTATTCGTTTTTTTTTGGGTGTTCAGGGTATTTGGGTATTTAAGGGTCTTCTGCGTCTTCGGGGTCTTTAAGGGTCTTCAGAGTCTTTAAGGCTCTTTGAGCTTTCAAGGACTTTAAGGGTTTTTGAGGTTTTTGGGGGTCTTTTGGGTCCTTTGAGTTTTCGGAATGCTCGAAGTATTTTAGGTCCACAAGGTATTTTTATGTCCTCTGGGTTTTTTTGTTCTTTTGAGTTGTCTGGGTCTTCAGAGTTTTAGAGGTCTTTAGAGTTATTGGGTGTCTTCAAAGGTCTAAGTGAACTCAACCGTCTAAAGGGTCGAAAGGTATATGAACATTCCAATAGTACATAATTAATAGACGTGCATAATTAATAGACAGGATGCAACCGACGTTCAAACAGTACGTACTTAATAGACATAGAGTCACATGGCTAAATGGACGGACGTCTTCACGGACGTACAGATGGCTTCACCAACTGTGTTTTTTTCCGTTTTATATATTCGATATATCGATGGATATAGACAGATTGACAGATTGCGCTTCTATGGTAAAATTTTGTGTCAATCGGACCAACGGTTGCCGAGAAAATGAATTTTTAAAATGCTGACACGGCATATGGCACACGAACGGCACACGTACCGAACTGAATGATTTACCCCACTTTTCGCTTCGCAAGTGCAGGGTAACAATAATTTTAAGCCTCCTCATGCACTGTCTGGCCCCAAGAGCTCTTAAATGAGGTATCGTTCAGCCTTGTATGTGCTCTGGTTATGATGTTTACCCCGATCAGACGCAATCAGACAACTTGCATTTATATATGTAATAGACGAGCAAAAGTATCCTTCCCCAGTGATGGCAAAACAACGAAAATGTATCTGGTCATTCTCAGAGAGTCTCCTCAGCATCGACGAGTCTGGTATTTCACTCAGGCTGACTGGCATGGTCTTCAAGCAGCCATCAATCATCTGGACTGGTCTCCGATCTCTAATGCCACTGACATCAACTCATCCTGGGAATTCTTCCAAAGCAAACTGCTCTCTCTCATGCACAGATTTATCCCATCTCGACCTCAGTTGTCTTACCCTTCCTCCCGTCCATGGTACACTGAATCTTGTGGTGAGGCAGTTGCCCTGAAACAACTTGCCTTTGCCTCTTGGAAGGCTAATCCAACTGAAGGCAATCTCAGTTCCTTCCACCAAGCTCGGAACATTCTTGGAACTTCCTTGGCACACCCGAGCTCCTCACCACATACAAGGCTTTCATCTGCAGCTCAATGGAATACTGCTCTCCCCTCTGGGCTGGTGCTCCTGCCTCACACCTAGCTCGGCTTCACGCTGTTGAAAATAAAAGCTTTCAGAATCATTGGAATCTCCCGCGATGAAGCTGATTCTGAGGGCCTTTCACTCTCTCACCGCAGGCAGGTAGGTGGTCTTTCTGTCTTCTACCGACTCTTATCCGGCCTTGCTCCCCCAGCTCTATCTGTGCTCTGTCATCCAAATATTTCTACAGGTTGCACAAGATCTGCCAGCAACCCTCTTCTGGTGAAACTGCCAAAATCTAGGCTCTCTGCTCACCTTTCCTCTTTCATTCCTCTTTACTCCCACCTCTAGAACAAACTCTGTCACTCTCTTCAATCCCACTCCTCCCTCCAGGTCTTTAAAACAGCTGTTCACCACCATCTTTTATCTTCCCCCATCCAAAACTTCGATCTTTTCTACCCCCGTTAATTCACCCCAGATCCACTTTTTTGAAATACCGACTTATTTTCCTGGAAGTCCTCGAGCAGTGTGCATGTGCTTCATACCTTACCCACCCCCCCCCCTTCCCATGCCTCCTCCTCCCAAGCCCTCTCCCTCCCACAGATCTCCCGATGTCCCTGTTCTCTGCTGTTGTACTTGTCTGCTTCCCTCTCTCTCCCCATCTTGTCTCCCACTCCCTTTATTGTATGTTTTGTGTGTCCGTTTTTTTTGTGATTAATGCTAGCTCTTACACGAGCCTCGATCTTTTATACAAAAAAAAGAAGGAAAAAAAAAATGTGTCCACAGTGCCGGGAAAAGTTTAAAATAATCTATCAATTAATTTTTTTTAGAGGACTTTTAAAAGGTTAATTGTGTTGCACTCTTGGTTTCACTGAGTCAAAGCTTTGAGCTACTTATACCACCCACCACAAAATGGTGGTGCAGCATTCGACGGTGGGGGTTGGATTGTCTAAAAAAGACGGCGAAATATTACTTACAACATAATTTTTGGCATCAACATTATTCATGCCTTTTCCTCCGTCATTTCAAAAGTGAATTTTGAGCTATGCAAACGCAGCACATGAAGCGGCCGCCGTAAACAGGAGACAGACAAATGCACGAACATCCATTGTTCACAATAAATTATAATAGATAGTATTATATCAATATATATAGTATCATATATATAGTATCATATATATAGTATCATATTGTTACGGACCGCGGATAAGATGTTGTTTGCCGAGCGGATGGCACCGCGGCCGAACAGTTACCCCGACTAACCCGATTCCCGAACGTTGGCCGGATCGCGCCACAGATATTCAATGGGGAAAAGACAAAGGCGACACGGATGTGAAGAAGAAGAAGAAGGCAAAAAGGTTGGCAATACTACTAAATTTATTCCTATTATATACATGCTCAAAGTAACCAACGAAGAAGGAAAGATAATATAATAATGTACAGAAGATATTAGAGACACAGTGAAAATCGCTAGCTTACCTACAGTCTTAATTAACCCAGGGACAAGACACACAGAACAAACTCACGTACACAAAAGGATGGAAAGGCAGGAGGTGGATGGCTGGAGGGAGAAGAAGGTCCAACGGGTCCTGCAGCACGATCGGCGCGTTTCGCAGCCGCCGTTCCTTCGCGGCCCTGCTCAAAACTGCCGTCCAGGCGCCAAGCTGCTGTTGTTGCTGCTGTGGCTGTGTGGACGTCGCGTGCTCTTTTTAGGACTCGTCTCTCTCGTCTTGTCCAAGCTCATCTGGTCCAACCACTCAACTCAACAACTTGCACGTCTCCCTGTCCAACTACTACTCGGTTCTTGCGCGTGCGCTTTTATAGCGCCTCAGGCGATCAAGCCGCCGGCCTTCAGGACACGCCCATCGGTCAGCTCGCCTCGGCCCTGATTGGTCGGCACGGCCCTCTGGCTCCGCCCTTGATGACGATGGGCGGGCACGCCCTTCTTACCCGAGCTGAGCACATGTTCAATGGCGGCTTTGGGGCGAAATCAGCAACCCACCGCTGTAACAAACCTGGCAAACTGCCCAGTGCGGTTGGCAATGGAGACTTGGAGGGGATGTAGCTGGAAATGGAGATTTTGGGAATGGGAATGAAAGGGAATCTATCTTGTTTCACTTGGTGCAATGGAGTGTCATCTTAATGGAAGACAAGGCCTTACCCTAATACACATAATAAAGATATAACTATCAACAAGGGGGAAATCTATGATTGGCTGACGTGTATGTTTATGACCTAATTATGGGACGCCCTTTGACCTTTATACATAACTGGAGTAAGGAGGGTCCAGAATAAAGCACTAATAATAAAAAACACAATAAAAAAACACAATACTCATATCCATAACAATATATATCAATATATAAAGTTAGTAAGGGCATTTTATGAGATATTTCACAAATCTGTTAACTAAATTGTTACCAAAAAATTTCTTCACCAATATGTTTGTAAAGGTGTGTAATAACATGTGTTAAAATGTTGAAGTTCAACTCCCGTGGGAAACCCAGAAAAGAAGCTGTTGAATTCGGGTACCGAAAAATTATTTTCGAGAATTTTTATTTTTTTTAATCGGCCCTTAAGTAACTTATGAGGGGTCAAATAAGGGTTTTTCATGATTCTGAGTTGATTGTTAACATTTATATTTTCACTTTTACATTTACACACAAAGTAGCTTTTATTTCACATACATATATAATACTCAAGAGTTATTTCTCATTCACAATGTCAGAAGTTTCAACAGTCATTGTCTATGTCTTCTTCAGACTCAACAACATCATGACTGCAGTTTCTGCATGTAATGCCATTACAGACTCCACAGGCCGAGATGCACGTGACCCCATTCTTCTTGCAGCTGCATCGCCGGTTGCTGCAATCTCCATGACAATTACAGCTCGTGAACTGCAATAGCTCCTCAGGAGCCGTGGGGTCCAGTGTTGGAACTGGCTCATACCCATGCACACCTATTGTCCATCCATAGTCACTGGGGTTCAGAGACATGCTCTGTAGAAGGATCCAGTCCCGGGTCTGCAGGTAGGCACGGAGTGAATGTTGTGCAGCTGCACCCTCTGTTGGAGGTAGAGTCTCTGGTTTGATCACTCCTGCCGCTGCCCAGAGTGTGTCACCTGGAGTGAGGAGTGGCTGATCATGAGCCAGGGAGGAGGAAAGCTCAGCGAGGGGGAGAAACATGATCGCGTTCGTTCCTATCTGTTTCCTGTTCGTAAATGGAATAATCTTTACTTCAGTTCCTCTCAGGATCTTAGCTTTGTCGAGTGCCTTCAACTTCACCCGGGGGAAAGCTGCTGTTGTCTGTGGATCTGGCAAAGGTGGTGCCGGAGAGGTGACTTCGATCCAACCCATTGAGTGAAAGGGAGTGTTTCCGTGAATAGAGACAATGTTTAAATCTATATTGTCTCCAACAAACTGAGTGACTGCATTGTTTGTTTCCCCAACCTCCATAAAGACCACCTGATCATTACTTGACAATTCACTTTCACTGGCTGGCACTTTGGCTGTCATCACTGATTGATCCTCAAGCGCAGCATCAACCGCAACCTCATCATTGATCTGTTCATCGGTTTCCTCCACAATGGTGTCAAGAGTGCCAGAAGTATCTGGAACATCATCTCCACTCCTACTATTAAGGAAGCAGTATTTGTAGTTTTGTGTCTCCATGTAAGACTCAGTGTATCCCAGCCGGTGGAACTTGTTGAGCATCCATTTTGACCCAAATCTATGATCAAGTTGTATGGCAAGCCCCATTTGGTGTGGCAATACTCCAGACCGAGGTCGACAGGCCTTAATAAAATTCTGCCCCCAAACGGCAACTCTTTCGTCTGTCTTGACAATCGGTCTCAAGAGCATCTGAAGGCTTGCAGGAACAAGTGTCAGCTGACTATCGATGTCAGTCATACTGTGTGTGGTGGGGTATGACTTTGGACCTAAATCAATCAAGGCAATATCATTGGATATGAACTTGAGTGCCGTCTTTATGATCTGAGTCTTCTCATCTCCATGGTCAAGATTAGCATGATGCGCTCGCAGAATATTGTCGGTGCCATCTTTGAGACAGAGTACATCTGCCCTTCTTTCCTGTGTTGTGAAATACAAGGTGTCTTCGTATTTCTCTAGAAGTTTTATCTTTAGCCAATGCTTTGAATAAGAAAGGCTCTTCTCTGGTGACTGATCAAACTCCTGCAGCTTTTCATGGACTTTGGCCATGTTCATTACCCCATGCTCTAATTCTGAGTCTAACCATTCGCAGAATTCAATAAAAACTGCCTCTCGCTCCTCATCAATACTCCTCTGTCCTCTCTTCCTTTTTCCTTCCTCATCAGTCTTGGACAAACTGTCACCTCTCGCAAACATAAGTTTGCATCGCAAATGGTACAGTGTTTCTTCTGCTACCAAGTCGTTGATCCCTTCCAGGCGTCCAGTGACTTCAGTGCCCCAGTCATCCCCGCGACTCCGTGCTGTCTTCAGCAAGCTTGCCTTCAGTGTATCTGCAGTCAAATTATCTGGCACTCTGTATTTCTTTCTAGCTTGTGCTGGATTATTTTTGTAGAGCTGGGCTGGTTGGTTGCAAAGAATGCATACATCCTTATACAGGAGGTCAACTGACTGTGATCTTCTAGAACTGCAGCCAGTTGATGAACTGACCTCACAAGAAGTGCGTCTTCTCTTCAACTTTGATGACTCTTTCTCTGCCTTTGATGCTTGAGCTGACTTCTTGGTGGTTGCAACAAAGTTGTTGTACAGATCATTTTTACACTTCTGGTGGTACCTCAGTTTTCCTTCCTTTTGAGCCTCCTTCATACGTTCCACAACAGTAACATTTTCGACAGTTTCTGCTTGTTTCAATAAAGTTGAGTATCCCTTTGGAGTTGCCTGTATGAGCCTTTCAGCTGGTGTATCCGAGCGTGCACAGATGAAGCAATTGAGCACAGGTGGAGTAACGTCTTCATCCATATTGCTAGACTCCATGTCCTGCAAAGTAGAAAATGAGATATATTTAGAAATTATTTTTCCACAAAGGAGTGTCTGTGGTGAAATATAAATGTTAACAATCAACTCAGAATCATGAAAAACCCTTATTTGACCCCTCATAAGTTACTTAAGGGCCGATTTAAAAAAATAAAAATTCTCGAAAATAATTTTTCGGTACCCGAATTCAACAGCTTTTTTTCTGGGTTTCCCACGGGAGTTGACCTTCAACATTTTAACACATGTTATTACACACCTTTACAAACATATTGGTGAAGAAATTTTTTGGTAACAATTTAGTTAACAGATTTTCATATGTTTCCCTTACTAAGTATAATATCATATATATAGATAGTATCAATATATAATAGACATTAACCTTTCAGAATCATTGGAATCTCCCGCGATGACGCTATCTCCGAGGGCCTTTCACTTACTCACCGCAGTCAGGTTGGTGGTCTTTCCGTCTTCTACCGACTCCTCTCCGGCCTTGCTCCCCCAGCTCTCTCTCGGCTCTGTCCCCCAAATATTCCTACAGGTCGCACAAGATCTGCCTGCAACCCTCTTATTGTTAAACTGCCAAAATCAAGACTCTCTGCTCACCTTCACTCCTTCATTCCTCTTTTCTCCCGCCTCTGGAACAAACTCCCTCACTCTCTTCAATCCCACTCCTCCCTCCAGGTCTTTAAAACGGCTGTTCACCACCATCTCTTGTCTTCCCCAATCCAAAACCTTGATCTTTTCTAGCCCCGCTAATTTCACCCCAAATCCATTTTTTTGAGGTGACTTTTGTCTTCTTTCCTGGAAGTCCTTGGTGTCCTTGCGTTTTATACCTATCCTGCCTCCCCCCAGGCCCTCTCCCTCCCACACATCTCCCGATGTCCCTGCTCTCAAATGTTGTTTGTGTGCTTCCTCCCATTCTCTCCCCATCTTGTCGACCGCTCCCCTTTTTATATACTTTGTTTGCTTGTTTGTTTGATTTGTTTGTTTGATAAATGTTAGCTCTTTCACGAGCCTCGACTCTGTATGCAAAAAAAATAAAATAATAATAATAATAGATAAAGCATTAGTTGAGGCCGAATCTAGCATTTCATTCATTAACCTGTTAGGTCATGAAAGTGTGAATGAAAAGTCCATACTCCATGTCGGTAACTCATGCGCAATTGTCAGTACATTGGAAAGTTTCAGTGATGGGCCTAAGTCGATGTTTGGTCTCCTTCATAAATGATGTCTTTCGATGGGAATAAAAAAACACATTATAACATGACATCCATCAATGCTGCTGCCCCTATTATTAACTCACCCCATTGAAGGAAGAGTTTGAGTGATCAGTGGAAAAAGAAAATGATTAAAACACAAAGGCCCTGAAGGAATGACGGGAGTAATCGATCTTGTGCAAACCTTATTTGCCTGCAGGTCAGCAGAGAAAGCGTTCATGATGCATTGTGCAGGACTGGACAATGTGCAGCTGGACAATGCACAGTGAAACTCTGCAAATCGAACGACGAGAAAATTGGGCCAAACCTAATAGATTCACCCCACGAGGACTGGTCGGTCAAGGCTGATAGGATGATCTCGAAGTAGCGCAGTTGCATCCCGGACTTGGTTCATAGTGAAATCTACTCTGATTGTAGATGCAACATGGAGCACTTTCTCCATTATAGAAGACATTCATCTGGCTGTGCCATCTTCATCCTTTTTCTTCCTCTATTCCCTTTCTTTATTAGGGGTTGAGCCATTGTAGATGTTAAATTCCCAAGGTGTCTTTCGCCGGTGGCGAAATCGCAACTTTCCTATGTGGATAAAGCGTAGGATTGACTAGTTTGCCTAATTAGATTCCTTTCTGGTCCGTAACGTCTGGAGCAGCCCTATGAGGCTTCAAAGATGGCAGAACCTCAATTGAAGATCATTTAAGATCAATTTTTCTTGCAACCAACTTTTAATATGACTTCATTGAAATAAACATCTGATCTGATTTAGGAATTGACTATTCCAATAAAATTAGATCGTAGCACCGTATGGTATTCATTAATTTTCTAAATAGTATCTTGTGAAATTACCCACAATTCCTGGGACACAAGTTGTATATAGATTGGCATCAAAGTTGTGTTTTTAATGCAATTGAAGTTTTATTCATGCAGCAACTTATTTATGGCAACAAGTGCCTTACAAAGATCAAAGTTTTCAATCCTCCCCCCGCCCCGCCTAATCGGTCGTTGTAAAATGGAGGGAAATGCCATTTCAAGCACCAAATAAAGGCTTATATACAGTATGTACTGTCTGTTGTAGAGGAATCACTCCATTTCAGTGTACTGGTGTAATGATTTTTATTGACTTTTTATTTTTTATTTTAAAAAAATCTATATATTTTTTATTCTATTTTTTTTTTTTTCATTGGCCTATTGACTTGGGCTGTTCAGGTGTGTTTACTTTGCTCTGATCGACCGAGCCGATCATGATCCTCTACGCCAGGGCCAAGTGAGATGCTGACGCTGGCCGGGCCAGTTTGATCCGCGTTTACGTAATGAAACGGCCATCTTTGTTAGCGCTCGCCATATTGCCTTTTTATCCAATAGCAAGTGTGATGATAAATGCACAAACGTGATGGCAAAGCCCTCCTAGTCTTGCTTGGCCTTTTTATTGGTCTTGTAAATGGTACAATACCACTGCCGGATTGGCTGCTCTCAAGGTTTAAAGCATTGGCTGCTCTTGAGGGTCGTACAAATGCTCTCAAGCGGCCTACCCATTCAAATGTCATATATCATACATGTTTGTACATTGTCTTCTGATTCCCTTGTGATTCATATTATTATACTGATGTCTATCTACTAATATGTTTGTCCTTCATGCGATATATGTAAAATCTCCACCATGAGCCTTACTTTACTGTGAAAAATAAGTAAAAAAACAACCATACCATGCAGCAACACATAAAAATGTTTTTAAAGTATTAAAAAAAATAAATTTTTGGGGGTGGGGTTGGGGAGAGAATGGTATATTTTCAAAGTTTAATTTGAACACAGTTTTCTAAGTGTCTACAGTAATCTCATATACTATTTTCAGAGAGTATTATAATCGGCTCCATCTGTCTGTCTGCCCGCTCGCTATCTTCTCATAAACCTTTGTTCAGAAATTCACCTGAGACTTCGTAGTCATGATCACCACATGGCATGAAGGTCCAAGAACAGTCATTTTTGGCCACAAACCCCTAGGGCAGGGTCAAAAGGTCAAATAGCAAAAATGCAATTGCGGGCACATTTGCAAACATTTTAAAATGAAACTTTGTACCGTGGGACCCCGCTATTCGCGGGGGATACGTTCCTGGAAAATCCGCAAATAGCGAAACCACGAATAGCGGGGCATTGTTTCAATGGAAGAAAGGGGGATAGGTTCCCATGTCGCGAAAATCCACGAATAGAGAGGACCAAACCATGAATGGCGAGGCAAAATCCGCGAATGGTGAGGCAAATCCAGGGAATGTCAACGAAAATCCGTGAAGGTCGGTGAAAATCCCACGAGTGTACGCCGTGGCATTGTTTCAATGGGGAATAGAGGGATAGGTTATAGGTTCCAGATGGTTCCTAATTCATAGAGGAGATTTTTTAAAGTTTAAAATGTTTTCGACCACAAATGTACATGATTACAGTTTCATAAAAAATGCTTACAAATTTAAAAAAACGACAACACCAGGTACCATTTCCAATTTATTGAAGGAATGTGCTTACAGTATTAAAAGTGCTTAACCAGCTTCACCATACCGCAACGTGAAACTAAAAAAACCACAACATATGTTCGCGGCTCGTGGATGTTTTTTTTTGTGTATGTCCAGCTGCTTTATGCATGGCTGGTGAAATATGGTTTTTTAAAATAAATACTGTATGTCAAGCTACCCATATATAATTACAGTATTTTATAAATAAGGCTCGTGCAAAAAAAAAACTTTTTTGCTTCCCTGAAAAACCACGAATTCGTGGAACACTGCCGCGAATAGGAACAAAACCCGCGATTTCGCGGAACATGGCCGCAAATAGAAAAAAACCCACAAATCCGCAGGACACTTTTCCGCGAATAGAGAAAGAGGTCGCATTTTATCACCCGCGAATATGCGGAATCCGTGAGTAGCGGAACCACGAATAGCGGGGTCCGACTCAACTACATGCAAAAGCTAGAAGCTGATTTTTTTTTAGATCTAAAGTTCAAAGGTCAAGGCTGCATAAAATAATCAATTGTCATTTTGTATTTTTTTTGTTAAAACCTTTCGTTATTTTGAGCATAGGGAAGAAGAACAAGACGTTTGAATATAAACGGACGAGAACGGGCTTTGCATTTGCAGATACTTTCTAGTTTTTACTGTATTTTGTTGTGGCATTCATGCTGCTGGGGAGGATTGGTTGTCCGTATCATAAACTGCCTTTGGTATGGAGGCTTGAGTGATGTGTGGCATTCAAAAGGAATTCGGAATGAAATTCTCATCGTTGTCCAAGAAACAGCAAACCAGGCAGGATGTGACATCACAGGTTATGCTGATCCTCAGATGGATGTTAACCTGGGTGTCCCCGTCTGATAGCATTATTTGCTTCGTTGGTGTCTTTCACATTTGTTGGTGTCTGTTTTTTGAAGAGTTGGAGAAATAAAATAAAGCTTTGGAGCCGGATACACATCAAAGAGTATTGAAGCAGATGGCATGGAGCAGATAGGCATGATTTTAGCATGTATAACATCATGCTTATCTGATTTGTCAACATGTGCCCATGTTATTGATGTATTATAGGTCTACCTTTGCTCGTACAATGTGATCGCCATTCTTCAAAAAACAGACATCAACTGGTTGTAGGCTTCCAAACTTTTCCATGCCTTCAAGTCTTCCGGGGCTGTAAAAAACTTTAATTAAATACAAGATAATTCACAAAATCTGGATATAAAATGGTTAGATAGTTCTTCTCGCTCATGCGCCATGCTGCTGTATTCTGCCATTCATACGGGTCTGTGTTGCGTAGAACTCGTATTTTGTTTAAATATTTCTCGCGAGACCGCTATTTTGAGACGAGCTTTGGCCGAGATTATTTGGCCATGAAAAATCACACAAAGCACAATAACACCAATTTTCTACTTCATCGATCGCGGATGGATGCTCCTTTGTCCTCCGCTTGTACTCCAATATGGCCGCGGGGTCATGCGTGCGCACAAATCCCTGACGTCACTAAAAACACCCTCCATATCAGGCATCGGCCATCTCTTCGAGACAAATTCTGCGGAGCCAAAACTCGACAAAAGAATGTATGCTGAACATAATTATAATTACTCAACATGAAACATTAACATTTAGTGTGGCTTCATTGAATTTCACCAAACGGAATCGTAATATGTTTGAATAAATCCTGAATATGTCTGAAATTGAGAAGTATCTGATGCCATAAACATATATTCATGGTTTTTATTTTATTTTATTTTTTAACCTGTGACCTACTTAAAGGTACAAGAGTATAGTATTAAAAATTCATTATCATTTATGTCCTATATTTCCTAAAACTCGAGCCATGTGCACGCGAATTGGCCCGTTTTCCTGCCTGGAATGAAGACGTTTCATTTTTCACCTCCAGATGCCTCTGGTGCTCACACGACATCTTTCACCAGGCAGCGCCACCTCGTTAGGAGCTTCCGTGGGTGTAGCTGATGATTAAAGAGATATATAATGGCAGACTCCATTTGTTCTGATGCTGATGGACCATGCCCTATTACCAGAGCACAGGTGCTGCCGAACAGTTTCTTGGTAAGAGTGGTTTGCCATTGACTTCCCAGCAGCGCTTGGGGAAGGAGATTGTAATTTGTTCATGGTGCCGGAGATAGCTCGCCTGCTCTTCACGAAGGACACTGAACATAAAGGAGACTGCGCCGTATTGCCTGTCCCTCAATAGCCTATATGATTTTGTTTTTAGGTCATCTCATCTCGATTCTCGAAGAGATTAACTTATAAAATGGGTCATGATATCCGGATGTCCGTCCGTCCGTCCATCCATCTGTTAACTTTTTTGCTATTTTTGCTACTCCTCTTTTATCACCTGGCTGATTGTTCTGAAACTTGACACATGAACACAATACAGTATCCCGCACAATTGCTCGGGATTCGATTTTTCGATTTCGGATCATGGGGGCTCCCAGGAGGGGGAGGAGGGGGGTTACCCCCTGAAACTTCAGATCACAACTCATCCCTTATTTACCAACCGATTCCTCTGAAACCCGATACAGCCCTTCAACTCGATCGTCCGCAGGATCGCTCAGTCTTAAATGTTTCAATTTTGGATCATCAGGCCTCCCAGAGGATCAGGGTGATCCCAGAAGGGTTCCCCCAAATCAGCAGAGGTCTGAACTACAATCTCAAGAGATGACCGTCAGCTCACTCGGAGTTATCGCCTCCTCCCCCCCAAGCCCTCTCCCTCCCACAGATCTCCCGATGTCCCTGCTCTCAAATGTTGTGTTTGTGTGCTTCCGCATCTCTCTCCATCTTGTCTACCGCTCCCCTTATTATATGTTTATGTGTCTGTTTGATTTTTTTTGTGTGATTAATGTTAGCTTTCACGAGCCTCGATCATGTATACCCTAAAAAAAAGAGGTTCCCTGTTTGAGGCAATGTTTTATGGCCGTATGCCCTTCCTGACGCCAACCCTTAGTCGCCTCTTACGATGCACAGGGATACAGTGTATCTATTCTAAATCAGGGTAAGCTGGTACTCAATTTGCTGATCTCAGAAGGATGACAGGCTGAATCAACTCCCTGGCGTTAATTCAGTGATTGACCAGGATTACGAACTCAGGATCCTATGATCACCAAGCCTACTTCGAACTCAGGATCCTATGACCCCAAGCCTGCACCCTAACTGCTAAGCCAACACAGTGTCAGTTGTGCTTATATTTTATTTATTTCTTAGACATTCTACAGATGTAAATGAACACTTGTTTCAGTCTGCATGCGTTGCTCATCACGTGCAGTGAATTTCACCTCCTTGTGCCTTGATATAATTGTTTTTTTGTTTTTTTTAAGCTTCTGTACACCGCCCTTGAGGCTCGGTTTGCAAGCCACCGTCTACAATTCCAATAGAAGAGACATAATTACTATTTTATGGAAAATGTTTTTAGAGTTTGTTTTATCCTCAAAAATCCTGACCCTGCTATAAATTGTTAGCAGGGTGATTCATCAATGTGTGCGCCATCCCTCAGATGGACGTTAAACTTGTCAACCTGTCTGCTGACATTAGTTAGTGGATGCTAAACATCCCATGGTGTCCTTCACGAGGAGTAGGGGAGCTTTCACCGGCACCATGGACAAATACCAAATTCCTGGCCATAACTGCTGTTGGGAGAGGGATGGCAAAAATCCCACTAAGACCCATGGCCTAAAATCTGCTTTGGCAGAAGCAACGCTCTGTACCACAGAGTATGGTACATCTGATATAATGTATACATATACACCCAATCACCCGCCCCCCTTTTCGTGAACTCTATAATCCTGAATTGCTTTTCCCCGATTTACTGTTTAATACCAACACTCCAATTTCGCGCCTGACGGTTCGCATTTATACGGATGGCGCCACCCTGTAAATTTTCTCAGGTCGTGTTTGGTAAGTTTAAATGAGGTGCCACCAGCTGGGGGAACGATTAAGAACGCTAATTGAAATCAATTAGCATATTTAATCGTTCCCTATTTAGTGATGTCTCACTTCAAGGTCTGGGTGTGCCAAGTTTTACACACCTTGTTCTGCTGTGGTTCAGAAGGTCCAGTATTGATTTAATGAGCAGCTTTTAGAAATCGTTTTTGTATAAACTTGGTGCACTTTTATAGTTGACCAACATTTACTCAGATCTGGACACTTTATTTCATGTCGCCGTGAAGCACTAAACACTCGTTTTATGTTACCTTAGCTGAATAGCCTCAACAGCGGCCATGGCGGTGTAATGTCCAACTGCGGTGCCATCTTAATGAACATATTCCACGAATTAATTGTAGCACACACCGATATACATTTTCAACTAATTACCTCCACCACCAAAGGTGGATGAAGGTTGTTTTCACCCCTGTCTGTTTGTCTGTTTGTTTGTTTGTTTGTGAACAAAATATCTCAAAACGTTGTCGACGGATTCCGACGAAATTTGGCAGAGATGTAGCGTATGTGACAAGGACGGAATGATTAGATTTTGGTGAAGATCCGGATTCGGATCCGGCTAGTAGAATTTTTCAAGTGATTTTTCACCATTGGGAGATAGGGCCAAAAACGATACATAGCAGGATATCTCAAAAAGTTGTGGACGGATTTGGACTAAACCTGGTGGACCGGTTGTGTGTGTGACAAGGACAAATAGATTCGGTTTTGGTGAAGATCTGAATATGGATTCGGATATGAGAATTATTTAATTTTTTAAGTGATTCTTCACCATTGCATTGGGAGATAGGGCCAAAAACGACAAGATATCTCAAAAAGTTATGGATAGATTTGGACGAAACTTGTTGGACAGGTTGTATGTGTGACAAGGAAGAATCGATTCAATTTTGGTGAATGGATCTGGATCCGGATCCGGCTCGTAGAATACTTAAAGTGATTCTTCGCCATTGAGTGATATGGCCAACCAGGTGGAGGTATGCTCTCTATTGAGTGCCGTTCTAGTTAATTCCTACAAATATTAAGTAAACTACAATATGCTGGACATGGAGGTCCTTTCGGTGCATCATGGGTCGACCTGGGCGAGCAGCCTCAATCACCACGTGGTATTTGTTGAGTGAGGCTGATCGGTTAGCTATGAGCAGTTTTGGACTTGCATCCGCTTTGTTTTACTGTAAGATTTTGTATCGTGGGACCCAAAGTGGAGCAGATGAAGAAGAGGTCCAAAAAAGTTTTGCAGGACAGATGGCAAGCTGGCTGAGTCGCTCACTCAGGCTGACGAGTTAGCCCTGTCTTTCATTGGCCAATATACAAACTTAGAAAGCAACATGAAATTTAGCAGGGCCTTGGTTTCTATTTTGGCTCCATAAAAGGACATTTATCAAGAAAAATAATGGTCATTAAAACAGTTCATCATCACCAAATTTTTCAAATCATCATCTATTACACTTCTCTTGCTCACAGTCCTGTTCTTCCTGTCTACAACCTTATTCTACCTGCTTGTGATGATGTCCACCAGCATTATTCTACCTGCTCACAATGATGTCCACAGCCTTGTTATATCTGCTTGTAATGAGGTCCACAGCATTATTCTACCTGCTTGTGATGATGTCCACAGCCTTATTCTACCTGCTCACAATGATGTCCACAGTCTTGTTCTATCTGCTTGTGATGAGGTCCACAGCATTATTCTACCTGCTCACGATGATGTCCACATACTTGTTTTCTCTGCTCATGATGATGCCCACAGCCTTATTCTATCGACTTGTGATGATGCCCACAGCCTTATTCTACCTACTTGTGATGATGTCCACAGCCTTATTCTACCTGCTTGTGATGATGTCCACAGCCTTATTCTACCTGATTACAATGATGTCCACAGCCTTGTTCTACCTGCTTGTGATGATGTCCACAGCCTTGTTCTACCTGCTCACGATGATGTCCACAGCCATGTTCTATCTGCTTGTGATGATGTCCACAGCCTTATTCTACCTGCTCACAATGATGTCCACAGCCTTGTTCTATCTGCTTGTGATGAGGTTCACAGCATTATTATACCTACTCACAATGATGTCCACAGCCTTGTTCTATCTGCTTGTGATGAGGTTCACAGCATTATTATACCTACTCACGATGATGTTCACAGCCTTATTCTACCTGCTCACAATGACGTCCACAGCCTTGTTCTATCTGCTTGTGATGAGGTTCACAGCATTATTCTACCTGATCGCGATGATGTCCACAGCCTTATTCTACCTGTTCACAATGATGTCCACAGCCTTGATCTATCTGCTTGTGATGAGGTTCACAGCATTATTATACCTGATCACGATGATGTCCACAGCCTTATTCTACCTGTTCACAATGATGTTCTCAGCCTTGTTCTATCTGCTTGTGATGAGGTTCACAGCATTATTCTACCTACTCACGATGATGTCCACAGCCTTATTCTACCTGCTCACAATGATGTCCACAGCCTTGTTCTACCTGCTTGTGATGATGTCCACAGCCTTGTTCTACCTGCTCACGATGATGTCCACAGCCTTGTTTTATCTGCTTGTGATGATGTCCACAGCCTTATTCTAAGTGCTCACAATGATGTCCACAGCCTTGTTCTATCTGCTCCCAATGATGTCCACAGCCTTGTTCTATCTGCTCACAATGATGTCCACAGCCTTGTTCTATCTGCTTGTGATGAGGTCCAAGCATTGTTCTACCTGCTCAAGATGATGTCCACAGCCTTGTTTTCTCTGCTCACGATGATGTCCACAGCCTTGTTCTACCTGCTTGTGATGATGTCCACAGCCTTGTTCTACCTGCATGTGATGATGTCCACAGCCTTGTTCTACCTGCTCACGATGATGTGCACAGCCTTGTTCTACCTTCTCGCGATGATGTCCACAGCCTTGTTTTCTCTGCTCACGATGATGTCCACAGCCTTGTTCTATCTGCTCACGATGATGTCTACAGCCTTATTCTACCTGCTTGAGGTAATGTCCACAGCCTTGTTCTACCTGATTGCGATGATGTCCACAGCCTTGTTCTATCTGCTCACAATGATGTCCACAGCCTTGTTCTATCTGCTCACAATGATGTCCACAGCCTTGTCCTATCTGCTTGTGATGAGGTCCAAGCATTGTTCTACCTGCTCAAGATGATGTCCACAGCCTTGTTTTAGCTGCTCACGATGATGTCCACAGCCTTGTTCTACCTGCTTGTGATGATGTCCACAGCCTTGTTCTACCTGCATGTGATGATGTCCACAGCCTTGTTCTACCTGCTCACGATGATGTCCACAGCCTTGTTCTACCTTCTCGCGATGATGTCCACAGCCTTATTTTCTCTGCTCACGATGATGTCCACAGCATTGTTCTATCTGCTCACGATGATGTCTGCAGCCTTATTCTACCTGCTTGAGGTAATGTCCACAGTCTTGTTCTACCTGATTGCGATGATGTCCACAGCCTTGTTCTACCTGCTTGTGATGATGTCCACAGCCTTGTTCTACCTGCTCGCGATGATGTCCACAGCCTCATTTTACCTGCTCGCGATGATGTCCACAGCCTCATTTTACCTGCTCGCGATGATGTCCACAGTCTTGTTCTCCCTGGTCACGATGATGTCCACAGTCTTGTTCTCCCTGCTCACGATGATGTCCACAGCCTTGTTCTACCTGCCCGAGATGATGTCCACTGCCCTGCTGCTCCAACTAATAATGCTGTTACCAACCAAACTCTGCACCACCCTTACCAAAATCTGTTAACCCACATTTTTGTGGGGTTTTTTTCTTTTTCTTTTTTCTTTTTTTTCTTTTAATCACTTTTAATCTAAATCCGTTAGACTTTTTTTGGGGGGAGGAGGGCGGGGGGGGGGTGTTATTTTGAAATGCAATCGATGTGGACCTTGCTCCCGAACCCGGAAGTGAACAGACTATGACGTTACGCTACTGTCCACTTAACATTTTCATTTTCAGATGCTTAGCATTTTCAGATGCTTTCTAGTTCTATATTGGTTCCGTTCCTACCTCGTATTTATCCAGTCTATTACTTCCTTTTGGGAATTTTGTTGTTTTATTTTATTGTCAGGCACATATTTGCCCGAAACAATCAATTTATCGTCTTTAAATGTCATGTGCAGGCTCATTAATTGACCTGCCCATCCCAAAAGCACGAATTGTGGTCACACAAACTCGTCCGAGAAGATGTTTATTGTAAAAACCAACTCGGGAACTCTAAAAAGCCCGTTTATCGGGCTGCATATATATCACAACCAGAAAGCACAACCGAAACCGAAAGCCCCGCCTCTCAGGCGAGGCGCGCTTTGGTGGTCACGTGACCGACAGGTGCAAAGGATTATAACCGCACACGCGGCATGCTTTGGTGGTCATGTGACCGGCCACCCCGGCGCCATGGTTTGCCCGCCGGTTACGTCACCGGCTGGAGCAAGGAGATTCTGTTGTTGGTCTCGCTTGGGGGACCCATGGGTCGCTACACACGCCCCCCCAGAATGGACTTGATCCAGGAAGGTCAACCTGAGGGGATCCAGATGACCCGACCGAAACGACCCCTGGCCAGTCGCCGGGGGGGGGGGGGGGGGGGTCCGGTGTGGTGGCGGGTGGTCGGACGGGGGGTGCAGTGGACGGGGGGCGGCCGAGGGGCCGGGCAAGTCCTCGGGGGAGGCTGCCGAGGTTCCTCGCGGGCCTCCCGAGGTTGCAGTTCGTGGGTGCAGTGCCGAGAAGGCTCCAGCGGTGCACGCGAAAAGCGGGTGAGCCAACCGAGGGGCTGGTCAAGGCCTCAGGGGAGGCTGCCGAGGTTCCTCGCGGGCCTCCCGAGGATGCAGGGTCGGAGAAGTAGTTGCGGTTGTAGTTGTAGGTGCGTGAGGGTGATGAAGCGGCCGTGCCGCGAACGTCAGCGCACGCGAAGGTGACGAAACAGCCGTGCCGCGAACGTCAGCGCGCGCGAAGGTGACGAAACAGCCGTGCCGCGAACGTCAGTGCGCGCAAAGGTGACGAAGCAGCCGTTCCGCCAACGTCAGTGTGCGCGAAGGTGACGAAGCAGCCGTGCCTTCGGAGGGTCTTGGAATAGGTTCACCCCTCCGGTCGTAGAGGAGGAGCCGAGCACGGTGCGCGAACCTCATAGTCATGGCCGTCGTCGTTACCGAAACTCCGGCATGTCGAAACCGCGGTCGAAACTGCGCCCGAAGCCGTGCGGGAGAAGCCGGCGTCACCAGCCTAGGTGGCTTCCCTGGCTAGGGCACGCTTGCCGTGTCCGTTCGCAGCCCCCGAATCCGTTCGGGGGCAGTCGGGGTCACCAGTGAAGAGCAGGGCTCTTGCTTGGGACGGACGAAGTGACGGGCAAGACACAAACTCGTCCGAGAAGATGTTTATTGTAAAAACCAACTCGGGAACTCTCTAAAAAGCCCGTTTATCGGGCTGCATATATATCACAACCAGAAAGCACAACCGAAACCGAAAGCCACGCCTCTCAGGCGAGGCGCGCTTTGGTGGTCACGTGACCGACAGGTGCAAAGGATTATAACCGCACGCACGGCACGCTTTGGTGGTCACGTGACCGGCCACCCCGGCGCCGTGGTTTGCCCGCCGGTTACGTCACCGGCTGGAGCAAGGAGATTCTGTTGTTGGTCTCGCTTGGGGGACCCATGGGTCGCTACACTATATTGGTTCCGTTCCTACCTCGTATTTAGCCAGTCTATTACTTCCTTTTGGGAATTTTGTTGTTTTATTTTATTGTCAGGCACATATTTGCCCGAAACAATCAATTTATCATCTTTAAATGTCATGTGCAGGCTCATTAATTGACCTGCCCATCCCAAAAGCACGAATTGTGGTTTGTCAATCACGGACCCTTTCCTCCCCCATGAGTCCCTCAGCCTCAGCTCGTCCTTTTAATTATAAGACAATGAAATTGTAATGATTCTTATCCTTCAGTTTGGCATCCTCAATCCATAAATCAATAGCTTTAGTGTTGCAACCGTGACCATTATGCCAGTTGTACATGATGGACTATTGTTAATTAGGTGAAGCAAAAATGTGTTTGCTGATCATTCTTCTTGAAAAAAACCCGTTGGGACATTGTAATCTGTCTTTCTGTCTGTCCGTTCGTCACGCTATCTCCTCCTAACCGGTTTTGCAGAAATTCACCAAACTTGGTAGTTATGACCACCACGTGGCAAGAAGGTTCAAGAGCAGCAGCATCTTTGCCCCTCCCCCCTGGGGCTCTGGGTCAAATATCAAAAGGTCAAATCCCAAAAAGAGTAATTAATGGCCACATTTTTACACATTTTTTTCAATGAAACTTTGTATGTGCAATCAACATTGGGAGACGCATTAAATATGTAACGCTGAATAGAAAAATTGAGACATGGCTCATTGCAAAGAACTCTCCATGGGGAATAAAATATGTTAATGATGATGTCATAGGTGCCTCCCTTATGACGTCATAATTCGACAAGTACAAAACTTCATCCGATCAAGATGAAATTTCTTGAGCATAATCTAGGAATAAGTTAGTTTAGAAAAAAATAATTATGACGTCATCGGTCACGTGGTTCGGCCGCCATATTTGTTTTAACATAAAAGCCTTAAAAACAGTGAAAATACATCCGCAATGGGTCCGCAATCTCTGATTGCTCTTTCTCTTGTTGCTACTCGTTATTATATACTTGCTACTTGCCAAAGCCACAGCCAAGTAATCTGTTCCTAAAAAGGAAGAGCTTGTGATTCAGGCTTGTGGGACTGAAAGATGCTGAAAAGTCCAATTTTGAGTGTGTATCTGGTAAGGTGGTCGAGTTCCACATCTTCAGCAGGTTGAATGTTCTCAAACCTGTCCTGGAATGGAAAGTGCAGCCATGCAAACAGAGGGCGAATGCTTTGTGAAAACCGTGCTTTGACAGTCGAGGAAAGATGTTGGGGGTGGTGTACTCACACCAGGCAGGCAGGTAAGGAAGCCTATTTTTAATTCCCCTAATTCCCCCAAAGATGAGCTATTTACAGTGCCTGCTGGTACATTATTCATGAAGGGCACAGGATAGTAGATATGTTTGGATGTGAGATGTCCAACGTCTCAAATTAGAGCGTGCGACAACGTATTTGCTCATTGTGAAGTCAGATGTAACCCTCTCTCATCAATCGAGCCAAAACCTCCCCCGAGGTGGTTTCCTTTCAGGTAAGGAGCACCGGGAAGTCAGGATGTGGTTGAGGAGTAATGAATGTGGTGAATAGGGTTGGTGAGGCAACAAACTCCCACGCCAAGGAATCCGCATTGTGCATGAGGCCTTGATGCCTTGCACTGTCCCACAAGAAGGGTGTTCAGAAGAGCAGCTTGCTGATGCGGACATAATTGTTCATTCTTCTTACTCATGTGAGGTTTGCACGGAATGTCGCTCCTGGCATGCGGATCAAATAAAAACAAGTGTTTGTCATTATTTGTTTCTCGTCAGATATTTACCTCCACCACTGAAGGTGATGTTTGTCTGTCTGTCAGCGAACAGTATATCTAAAAAGTTTGTAGACAGATTCGGACGAAACTTGATGGAGAGATTGAGTGTGTGACAAGGATGAAATGATTCGATTTTGGTGAAGATCCAGAAACTATAATTTTTTTTACATTCACAAGTGATTCTTCACCATAGAGAGATAGAGAGAGAGGGAGAGAGAGACAGAGAGATGGGAGAGAGAGACAGAGAGAGGAGAGAGAGAGAGAGATAGAGAGATAGAGAGACAGGGAGAGAGAGACAGAGAGACAGGGAGAGACAGACAGAGAGACACAGACACAGAGAGAGCCAGAGAGAGAGAGAGAGAGAGGAAGAGAGGAAGAGGGAGAGGGAAAGGGAGAGGGAGATGGAGAGAGAGATGGAGAGAGATATGGAGAGAGAGATGGAGAGAGAGATGGAGAGGGAGATGGAGAGGGAGAGGGAGAGGGAGGGAGGAAGGAAGAGGGAGAAGGAGAGGGAAACTGAAAGGGAGAGGGAGAGGGAGATATGGAGATATGGAGATGGAGAGGGAGAGCGAGAGGGAGATAGATGGAGATGGAGAGGGAGAGGGTGAGGGAGAGGGAGAGGGAGAGGGAAAGGGAGAGGGAAAGGGAGAGGGAAAGGGAGATAGATGGAGATGGAGATGGAGATGGAGAGGGAGAGTGACAGAGAGATAGATGGAGAGGGAGAGGAAGAGGAAAAGGGAAAGGGAGAGGGAGATGGACATATGGAGAGGGAGAGGGAGTTGGATGGAGAGGGAGAGGGAGAGAGATGGAGATGGAGATGGAGAGGGAGAGAGATGGAGATGGAGATGGAGAGAAAGAGGGAGAGAGATGGAGAGGGAGAGGGAGGGAGAGGGAGAGAGATAGAACGAACCAAAAACGATATACCTTGTGGACGGATTCGAATGAAACTTAATGGATGAGTTGGGTAGGTGACAAGAACAGGTTGATTCGATTTTGGATAAGGTCCGGATATAGATCTGACCAACAGTGCCTTGAGAAAGTATTCACACCCCTTGGACATTTTTCACATTTTGTTGTCACAGCCTAAATTTAAAATGGCTTAAATTGAGATTTTCTTGTTTTTTTTTGGCACTGATCTACACAAAGTACCCCGCAATGTCAAAGTGGAATTTTTTTAGAGAATGCTTAACAAAATACAGACTTGGCATTTAATATGGAATATATATTTTTTCTTGACTTGGGTTTACTTTCTTAACTCAGCATATCAATCTGGTGAGTTTCTTTTACACTTTGGTGATTTATTTGTTAAAATAACCATGTCACTGATTGTCTGTCGCAGCAAGAAGTCAACAACAGGATTATATCACAGGTGGCATGGAAAAATGTACGGACAGGTGCATTTGACGATTGGCTTCACAGTTGGGTATACAAGGGTTGTTGCGTTCTGTATTAGTGGAAAACAACTGCTGCACGTCTCCAAAAGTTATTGCCGCTTCCTCTGGAGATGGTCCGTCAACTCGACAATGCTGTTTGTCATGGAGTGGTGGCTTTACGAAATTACGGCATGAAACAGCGTGCTATTGCTCGGCAGTATGGCATCACTCAAGGTCAGGTGTCAAAGATCCTGAAACGAAATGCTCAGAGGGGTGTCCCTACTCCAATTACCGATGCCAGGCCGTCCCCGCAGAACCACAAGGAGGGATGATCGCCAGCTGCACCGGTTAGTCCGCAATGGCCGTACCAAGTCAGCTAATCGGCTTAGGGCTGAGTGGCAGCAACTGACAAATGTGCCTGTATCCAGAAGGCTAGTCAACCAACGACTGGTTCAAGCAGGCTATCGTGCCAGGCGTTCCCTGAGAATGCCATGCCTGACCAGACAACACCGCCAGTGCCGATTGCAGTGGGCCAGAGAGCACCGTCAATGGCAGTCATGACACTGGAATCATGTGATCTTCAGTGACGCATTTAGATTTCTGGTCTATCGTCAAGATGGCCGCGTCCGAGTGCACAGACAAGTGCATGAAGCCTACAACAAAGACTGTATAGTGCCAAGAGTCCAAGCTGAAGGTGGTGGGGTGACCGTTTGGGCTGCTTTTCATCCAGGGGGCAAAACTGACCTGGTTGTTCTGAATGGAAACCTGAACCAGTTCAAGTACAGGGCCATTCTGGAAGAAACATTGCTTCCATTTGCTCGTGCAGCCTTTTGAGGAAACTTTGTCTTCCAAGATGACAATGCACGTCCTCATCGTGCTCGCATGATCCAACACTTTCTTGCTGACTGTGGTGTAGAGCATATGGAGTGGCCTGCCATGTCCCCGGATATGAATCCGATAGAGAACTTGTGGGCAGAATTAACGCGTCAAATCGACCACTTGGACCAGCAGCCGACCTCTGTGCGTGAATTGCAGCAGGCTATTGTCACTGCATGGCAAGCGATTCCTGTCCAAACCTTGGCAAATCTCGTGAACAGCATGCCTCAACGTGTACGTACTCTCCTGAATGCTCGTGGGGGTTACACGAAGTACTGAACTGTAATTTTACTGTCCGTAATCCCAGTCGTAATTTAACTTTTGTTTTTGTTAAAAAAAATTTGGGCTGATGTGCAAAATAAAGAGATACTTCTGGAAAACGTACAGAAGTTTAACACAGTACTGTCCGTGAATTGAGTTCGATATCAGTTTACATCACTTTCAAGGATCAATTTATTTGTTTCGAAATGTCAAATGTGGTTTTTGTTTCTTTTAAAGGTCACATTAACAAAATCTAGAATAATTTCAACATAATTCCAATTAAATGAACTTTTGATTCTAAGACATCTTGAAAAATAAGTTCACCCCCACAAAAAAAATATTCCATATTAAATGCCAAGTCTGTAATTAAAAATGAAACACAGAATTATCGAATTTACATAAATATTCAACCCCCTGAGTCAATACTTTGTAGATGCACCTTTGGCAGTGATTACAGCTTCAAATCTTCTTATGTATCTGTATCAGCTTTGCAAATCTGGATTTGGGGAGTTTCTCCCATTCTTCCTTGCAGATGGCGCCTGTATCCTTGTCCAAGATGGCGCCTGTATCACATGACCTATGACGTCATGATTATCATTAATATATTCTACAGGAGGAGGCGCTCCTGTGGTGAAAATTTTGTGCCCATCAGACCAACAGTTGCTGAGAAAAAAAAATTCACAATGATCGGATACATGTTGTAGTTGTCAAGTTATGATGTGATAACGAAGGCACAGATGACATCATCATTAACATGTCTTATTCCCCAAGGGGAGTACTTGACAATGAGGAATGCTTAAAAAATTTTCCATGGAGCGGTTTCGGAGATGTAGAGGTGCAACTTTTTTCGATTTTTTTTCCAAGATGGCGTCTGTACCACGTGACCTATGACGTTATTATTATCATTCAAAAATTCTACAGGAGGAGCCGCACATATTCTGAAAATTTCGTGTCCATCGGTCAACTGTTTCAGAGGAATTTTTGTTTTATTTATACTGATCAGATCAAGCGTTGTACTTGTCGAATTATGACGTCATAATTAAGGCACCGATGACATCACCATCAACATATCTTATTCCCCATGGTGAGTCCTTGACAATGAGCTATCTTTCAATTTTTTCCATTGAGTGGTTTGGGAGATATATAGGTGTAACTTTTTTCCAAGATGGCGTCCGTACCACGTGAGCTATGACGTCATAATTATGAATAAAAAAATTCTACAGGAGGAGGCGCTTCTTTGGTAAACTTTCGTGTCAATCGGACCAACGGTTGCCGAGAAAATGATTTTTTAAAATACAGACACGCACGTTCGGCATACGGCATACGTACAGCACACATACGGCACACGTCACACATCCACAGTGAATGTGATGGAGAGAGAGAGCTTTCGCTTCGCGAGCGCAGGATAACGACTGACATTATTATCTTCTCCTAAATCAAAAAAACTTTTTGTTAAATTAAATTTTGAGCCAAAACACCGGTGGGAATGAAAACAAGGTTGCCTTTTAGCTTGCCCAATTCCCCCTTTGGGTCTGTAAATAATTAGCGTTGATGGACAGGTAGAGGAATGCAATTTGTTCCATCATCGCAAAGGTAACATCACGAGAGCTATAGGAATCATCCGCAATTGCATTTGTTCGTGTTTGATCTCATTCTTGTAACTTTTACTCTCAACCCAACAACTGATATGAGAACTTGTATGTCCGTACTTGCTGTGGCTATCGATTAACATGTGGCACGTCTGCGCTACAATCCGGTGAGCAAGGCAAGTCGATGCAGGTTTGTGGTACAACAAGACTGGTATGCTTTTTCACAGTGACCTTTGGCTGGTGTGCTGGAGTGCATTACCTGAGTCATCACGCGAGTGATTGGCGAATGCTTTCTGTACCTTTTCACGTGCCGCATCTATTGTGGCTTTAGCCAGTGGTTTCATGACGCTCAAATGGGTTAATGAAGACATTCTCAACTGCTCATCCTTAGAAATCCATAAACTTTTCAAATGGGTTTTTACGCTTCTGATCCTCGGTGCAATTTGGCCCCATCAATCACGCACAAATATACCTTTTCCAATCGCATCTTTATGTGTTCTGCATCGATAATGCCAAAGCTCGTTGTCTTATTCACCGGTCGTTTTGTTGGACAATTTGGAATTATATTGCGTGACTGTTTGGAGCACTTATTCTGAAGCAACACAGAAATTAAAATTGCGATCGAGCAAACCTTTAACAATGCCCATTGCTAAGTATCGTATATTGCAGATAGTGTCGTATATTTCGTATATAGTATCGTATATTGTATATTGTATCATATATTGTATATACAGTGCATTCAGAAAGTATTCAGAACCCTTCTCTTTTTCACATTTTGTTGTGTTGCAGCCTCATGCTGAAAAATTTATTTTTCCCTCATCAATCTACACTCAATACCCCATAATGACATAAAACCCCATAATGACAAAGAGAAAAAAGGATTTAAAAAAGTTTTGCAAATTTATTGAAAAAAGAACCTGAAATATCACATTGACGTAGTAAGTATTCAGACCCTTTGCTATGACACTTAAAATTTAGCTCAGATGCCTCCCATTTCTCTTGATTATCTTTGTGATGTTTTTCCACCTTGGTTTGAGTCCACCTGTGGAAAATTCAATTGATTGGACATGATTTGGAAAGGCGCGTACCACAATTTGGAGAGAGTCGAGCCGCAAAATGAATGGGATTGAAGGATTTATCTTATTTAATTAATGCAACGCAGATTAAAACTATTGGAAACAGAGCCTTACCTAAAACACATACTAATGAATGTCCGCTTCTGTCTGGATGTCCACTTATAACTCAAGAACTACACATCGGAGAAAAGTTTTAGACACAGATTCGGAATCAGCATAAAATTCCGGTGGTTATAGGCTACTTTTTATTTTAATATCAATGGTTTAAAAAACCGGGCCAGCTGCAATTCCATGGTGTAGTTTGTGGTGGCGCTATTGCCCCTTTCCGATCCCATGATGCATTGCGGTTCCGATTCGCGATAAGGTCTATGCGCTATCACCGACACTTTTCCACCTTTTCCATACCTTTTAATCAGATTTACCTTATCGTCCATCGTAACCACATTACGCTTGGAAACACTAGCATTATCCTTCTTCGGACCCATGGCTAACACAGACACAGTAAAGGAATACTGTACGTCACCTCTGTTTTGAATGAGAATCAGCGGTTGCGCGTATGTACAGTATACTGTACGTACATATTTATATATTTTTATGTGCTTTTTATTGTATTTTAAATTGTTTTTTAGCTTCTTTTATTGTTAATTTATGTACTATTTTATTTATTGTAAATATATTTTTAAGGAAAACAAATGTTTTCACGTCCGTAGGAGTGACGTAATGTCGCACATAATGACGTTCGCTGCCCGGTCATGAAAGAAATTATGATTCTCTTGCCAAAGTGACATGAAGATCAGGCAGTAAACCTCCCAACTGAGTTTCTCAACAGTCGTCAGCCTCAAGGACTCCCAACACACAGGTTGATTCTCAAGGTGGGAACACCTATCATGCTTCTAAGGAATCTTGATCCACCAAAGCTGTGTAATGGAACACGATTGACAATCCAGCAAATGATGCCGCATGTCCTAGAGGCAACCATCCTCTCAGGACAATACAGAGAGAAAGTATTCATTCCAAGGATACCACTTATTCCACCTGACCTTCCATTCTCCTTCAAGAGGATTCAGTTCCAACATCAGGCTATGTTTTGCTATGTCCATCAACAGGGCGCAGGGGCAATCAATGAAGGTTGTAGGCCTGAACTTCACAGAACAAGTGTTTGCCCATGGCCAGCTGTGCGTGGGCTGCTCGAGGGTGGGAAAACCAAGCAATCTTTATGTCTTGGCACCACATAAGAAAACCAGAAATGTTGTACACCCAGAGGTTTTGAGAAATTGAAAATTGAAAAAACGTCATGTAGGAAATGTACTGTGATATTGCTCTAAAATATACATGTTCTTTTCATCATATATTTGTATTATTCTTATTCAACCCGGGCGAATCCGGGTACCTCAGCTAGTATATATATATATAAGGGTGGTCCAAAAATTTGAAGATTGGATTTTCATTTCTCCACAAGCCTGCCCCTATTCCTATTGAAGACTTTATTTTGTGTTGAAAACCTGAGCTTGATTGGACAATATTTAGAGGTTGCTGAAAATGTTGACAAATTATAATCTATATATATAAAACATCCCCCCTCCCCCCTCCCCCTCCCCCCTCCCCCCTTCCCCCTCCCACCCCCTTCCCATCCCTCACCCTCCCCATCCCCCCCTCTTCTCCCCTCTCCCCCTCCCCTCCCCCTCTTCTCCCCTCTCCCCCTCCCCCTCCCCCTCTTCTCCCCTCCCCCCCCTCTTCTCCCCTCCCCCCCGTTCCCCTCCCCTCCCCTCCCCCCTCCCCTCCCCTCCCCCCTCCCCTCCCCCGCCCGGCAATGCCGGGTACTTCTGCTAGTGAATAATAAGATACACAATTTTTAGCGTCATACATCAATTCATAGATAATTATCTATTTTCAATTACTCAAATTATTTATTACTAGGGCATGCCCGTACTATATCTATATCTAAAATTATATCCCCCCCCTCTATTTACATGAAATGGTTTGGTCCAAAGCGAACGGCTTGCGAGTGGTGACAATCCCCCCCCCTCTATTTACATGAAATGGTTTGGTCCAAAGCGAACAGCTTGCGAGTACGGTGTTTTTTATCGGACCCGTGGAATTATAGATAGTAGTTTTAATTAGTTTTAAAACATAGTTTAACGGCAACATAGTTTGCCAACGTGAAATAAATGAATACGCTCTCAAATGTGCCATCCGAGGCAGAGTGTGTTCGCCACGTTCGGCACACGCGATAGCTCGCTGCTCTCTGATTGGTCGAATCGTTTTTTGGACATAGCTCGGTAAGTAATTGTCCGATTAATATGAAACCTTGAAAAGGCACATCCTCGGGTCCCCAGCAATATACCTGGCAAGTTTCAAGTATATCGGACCGGTAGTTGTCGAGAAACAGCGGTCACAGACAAACAAACAAACAAACAAACATACACACAGAGATTACTGGAATTATAGATAGATTGTTGGCTTGCACTTGTCTTCAATGGTATGACCAAGAGATTGTGCAAAAGCACTGGCCACAAACATAGCACGCCGATCTGAGAGATGTACTCTGTCCAGAGTTGCCACTATTGCTGGAGTGATCACCTTGATGGGAGCCTTTTTTGCCTGTTTGGCAGAACATGGACTTTGGAGTTTGAATTCATTGTCCCCTGAATCGGAGTTTTCAATCTCAGACTCATCGTCATCATCAACCACAGCCGATGTTCATGGAACAGATTGCATTGCTGTTAGAGTCTCAGCAGCATGTTTCTTCTTTCTTTTATCTTCATTCTCAAGCCTGATAAGCTTTCTGTTCTCCTTCACTGCCAGATTGTTGTCCACAGATCCCATACGTGAACTTGAGGGGTCCTCACGCTGCATGATAAGGAATGCTTTGTCTTCTTCATTCGTCATTTTCTCAAGCGCATCATTTGGTGAGCTATCGAAGAGGGATTGAAGATCATCTTTGAACATCTGCTCCTTCACTCTATAGTTTTCCAATGTCTTGTTTCTATTTTTCTTTACCAGTTTGTAGGCATCATACAACTTCAACAGTTTGCGCTCACAGGAATCTACTCTCTGCACTGGATTTCGTGCTTTCTCCCAGTATGCACACCCAGCTTGTACACTAAGTTTGACACTTTCACGAACTGTATGGTGTTCTTGTATGTGATGGTACACCATTTTCTGCAATGTGTGTCCTTTGTTTGGTAGTCCCCCACATATTATTTCCTTTTCAGACTTGCCCAGCAACCAAACTGTGGAAGAGCTGCGAGTTTCTGCCATCTGAAAAAAACAGGATAAATTAAAAATGTTATTTTTTGAGCAACCTCTAAATAGATTCCAATTGACCTCATATTTGGTTCATATGATCTTTATAAACATAGGAACAAGGGCAGCCTTATGGAGCATGGATTTTTAATAGTATTAAATATTACATATATCTATGTCGTATATCTATATCGTATGTATCTATATATCCGATATACAGACTTGGCATTTAATATGGAATATTTTTTTGTGGGGGTGAACTTACTTTTCAAGATGTCTTAGAACCAAAAGTTCATTTAATTGGAATTATGTTGAAATTATTCCAGATTTTGTTAATGTGACCTTTAAAAGAAACAAAAACCACATTTGACATTTCGAAACAAATAAATTGATCATGGAAAGTGATGTAAACTGATATCGAACTCAATTCATGGACAGTACTGTGATAAACTTCTGTATGTTTTCCAGAAGTATCTCTTTATTTTGCACATTAGCCAAAATTTTTTTTAAACAAAAACAAAAGTTAAATTACGACTGGGATTACGGACAGTAAAATTACAGTTCAGTACTTCGTGTTACCCCCACGAGCATTCAGGAGAGCACGTACACGTCGAGGCATGCTGTTCACGAGATTTGCCAAGGTTTGGACAGGAATCGCTTGCCATGCAGTGACAATAGCCTGCTGCAATTCACGCACAGAGGTCGGCTGCTGGTCCAATTGGTCGATTTGACACGTTAATTCTGCCCACAAGTTCTCTATCTGATTCATATCTGGGGACATGGCAGGCCACTCCATATGCTCTACACCACGGTCAGCAAGAAAGTGTTGGATCATGCGAGCACGATGAGGCTGTGCATTGTCATCTTGGAAGACAGTTTCCTCGAAAGGCTGCACGAGCAAATGGAAGCAATGTTTCTTCCAGAATGGCCCTGCACCTGAACTGGTTCAGGTTTCCATTCAGAACAACCAGGTCAGTTTTGCCCCCTGCATGAAAAGCAGCCCAAACGGTCACCCCACCACCTCCAGCTTGGACTCTTGGCACTATACAATCTTTGTTGTAGGCTTCATGCACTTGTCTGTGCACTCAGACGCGGCCATTTGACGATAGACCAGAAATCTTGACTCGTCACTGAAGATCACGTGATTCCAGTGTCCTGGCTGCCATTGACGGTGCTCTCTGGCCCACTGCAATCGGCGCTAGTGGTGTTGTCTGGTCAGGCGTGGCTTTCTCAGGGGACGCCTGGCACGATAGCCTGCTTGAACCAGTCGTTGGTTGACTAGCCTTCTGGATACAGGCACATTTGTCAGTTGCTGCCACTCAGCCCTAAGCCGATTAGCTGACTTGGTACGGCATTGCGGACTAACCGGTGCAGCTGGCGATCATCCCTCCTTGTGGGTCTGCGGGGACGTGCTGGCCTCGGTATTGGAGTAGAGACACCCCTCTGAGCATTTCGTTTCAGGATCTTTGACACCTGACCTTGAGTGATGCCATACTGCCGAGCAATAGCACGCTCTTTCATGCCGTAATTTCGTAAAGCCACCACTCCATGACAAACGGCATTGTCGAGTTGACGGACCATCTCCAGAGGAAGCGGCAATAACTTTTGGAGATGTGCAGCAGTTGTTTTCCACTAATACAGAACGCAACAACCCTTGTATACCCGACTGTGAAGCCAATCGTCAAATGCACCTGTCCGTACATTTTGCCACGCCACCTGTGATATCATCCTGTTGTTGACTTCTTGCTGCGACAGACAATCAGTGACATGGTTCTTTTAACAAATAAATCACCAAAGTGTAAAAGAAGCTCACCAGATTGATATACTGAGTTAAGAAATTAAACCCAAGTCAAGTAAAAAAAAATATTCCATATTAAATGCCAAGTCTCTATATCTGTATATATATGTCTATATCATATACGTATATCTATATATCTCTATATCGTATATATATCGTATTTTATTTATTTTTTTTTTTTTTTGTATACTGAATCGAGGCTCGTGAAAGAGCTAACATTTACTTCACAAACAAAACAACCAGACAAACAAAATACCCAAAAAGAGGGAGCGGAAGACAAGATGGGGAGAGAAGGGGAAGCACACATACACAAAAAAAAATAAAAGAAATCCTAACGTACCTTCTGCTCTCAAGCCAGTACTTCTACCACCGGTGTGTTTCATCATCTCTCTCACTCACCAGTCCCTTTAGGTCGCACACATACTTCCAGAAAAGTCCTCCTTGGGGAAACTCCCAAAATCCAGGCTCGCTGACTACCTTCATTCCTTTGTTCCTCTTTTCTTCCATTTGTAGTACCACCTTCCTGATTCAGTTGAATCTTACTCTTCCGTCCAGGATTTCCAGGTGGCAATTCACTGCCGTGTCATGTCATCTTCCATCCCTGCTCTATGTTTTCCTTTTCTACCCTGTTGATCGCTCCCCCTTAACCCAACCTCTTAGTTTCTGCCTAATATCTCTCTTTCTCCATGGCCTCTTCCCTTCTTGAATATAGTTTGTGTCTCCATGTTGCTCACAATTCTACGATTAGGATGTCACCTTTCTACCCTTTGTCACTTCACTATTTCACAAGCCTAGATTGGATATCAAAGCATCAGAGATCATAGATAGCAGCATGAGTAGTAAGTATGCTTTGGCTTTTAGCTGTTTGATGTGCAAGTCCCATGCTATCCTTTGCTGGAGAAGGCCTTTTTACTTGTGCCAGAGCCAAATTCCATCTATGTGTTCAAACACCTTCCACTACCTTGACCTTTTATAGAGTATAAATACAGCTGTAGTCCCATGGGAATTCGTTTAGTGTGACTTCTACAAGAGATTGTATGAATGTATGAATGACCCAAAACAGGAGAAGGTGGATGGATTTACAGAATGATAACAACAACCCGGATAATACAGATGTTTTTGAACATTTGTGCTTTCATTCCGGTGAAAAAATAACTTTGCTTTAATATCGATGTAAAGGGGCTATGTATTTATACGGTACTAGCAGGGGAGGAGGTACCCAGCATTTCCCGGTGCTGTTGGTGTTTTGAAGATATCAAATTTATTTTTTTTCAAATTTTTTTTGGCAGGGCCTAAAACACTTTCCTACACACACTAAGGAATAGGGTGGAGGATTATTTAATAATAACTTTCACATAGCTACAAACGCTTAGGTATTAGAATGCAATTTTAAAAATATCCAACGATTTTTTTGCTTCAAAACCTTCAACAAAAATCTTTGCTGGTATTAATCTTTGCTGGTAAAAAATCTTTGCTGGTATTAATCTTTGCTGGTAAAAATCGTTGCTGGTATAAACACCACGTCATTTTATTTTTCCCTTTAACAAGCATTTTTTGACCAATTACACACAGATTGGTATTCCCATCAGCCAAGTGTCGGGTATGAAATGCACGTACTGTGTGAGATAGAGATCGTGCCACATGGTCCTTTATTAACTCAACTGGACTACTGTCCAGTTGAGTTCATCACATACTGAACCCTCCGTCGACTGTCGTCGTCGTCGTCGTCTGTCGTCCGTTAACTTTTCGACGGTAACACTCCAGCGTCCACAAATATCGACCGATTCTGATCAATCTTGACATGCAGCATCCTTACCCCAAGGAACAGGTTGGTATTACATTTCAGCCCGATCCCTTGAAAAATGGCGGACTTAGGCGACCATTTTGTTTTTGGTCATGAAAACGACGTTAACACTCTAGCGTCCACAAATATTAACAGATTTTGATCAAACTTAGAATGTTTAACCCTTACCACACAAGGTAGGTTGCTATTGCATTCCAACCCGTTCCGTCACAAAATGGCCACCATAGGCCGCCACATTGTTTTCAGCTCCGAAACGACGTTAAGACTTTAACGTCCACAAATATTTATGGATTTTGATCAAACTTGGTGTGTGAGACTCTTACCACACAAGGTAGGTTGCTATTTTAAGTCAAATCTAGTACAGACAACTGACCTACTTTAAAGTTGTCCAGTCAGTTCAGTTGAGTTCTGCTTCCCTGGAAGCTCTAGTTTAATATGTTTCCATATTTTTTCCATTGGACCAATAAGTGTGTTTGTTCCTTCCAGTTGTCTTTTGCTGTTTCTATAAAAAACATAGTTTGTGAAATGTAGTTATTAACCGGCATTGCGAAAGTCAAAAGTGAAGACGACCTGATGCCCTCTTTAAGCTGGATAAAACACTGCTTGAAGGATGCGAAGGATTAATGCCTAACTCAGGTGCTTTTGAATGCCATTCTTGAAAGTGTTCATGTTTATGCCAAAGAACCCGCAACTCATTTTGCACGAAGTTGAGTTCAAGAGCAATTAACCTCCAGCCAGACATCCACTCGGGGAAACAAATTAGATGGCGTGCAATCCGCTGCCACATGACTGCAACTGAGGGATGTTTTTTTTTTGCGTACATGTTCTGAATTACACAATTGGTCATTGTAGTTTAAATAGTTAGTCTCCTTCATCTTGCATTCCGAAGCCCTCTGGCAGATGCCTACTGAAGTTGGCAAGGCTTATCTTATGCGCATTGGTATTCCTGAGGTTTTTCCCCCCCCCTCTCCCACTGCTTCTTACATACGCTGGGTCGGATGGAGTAGTCGGAACAAGATGGAATGGTATGAAATTACATGCGGAGGGTGAAACGAGTTCTTGTTAATCTATATAAATATACGGACATGTCTTTCTGTGTGTCTGTCCTCTTTGCGTATCATCACCAAACTTTGTTGGCATAATTATCAATGTCTTACAATTCCAATTATGGCCGAAACATTTAGTTCCAACTCATCCATTTATTTTGTGAAGCCCCCTTGAAAGCAGAATTTTCTCTAATTGATAGCTATGTTGGATGAGGTCATGGCATACTCTATCGTTGGTGGTCCTTCATCCAGGACCATTTTGTCATGAAATTGCTGCTGCTAAGGTCGTAGCTTGTTGTTGCTATTGCTATTGTTGTATAGCTGTCCCATCCTATCAGATTCCATACCATGCCATCACCCGTCCTTGATGGGTATATCGGTTAGATGGACGGTGCTTCCGGTTTCCGGGGCATTCTGTCACAGGATTGTTCTTACCCGCGCACGTGAAGTGAAAAAGCGGGGTGAAGCAATTGGTTCACTCTGTCTTTCTGTCTACAAATGTCAGTTTATGATCGAGGAACAACTTTATTTCAATTTAATATTATATGTTTTGAACACAAATCAGAAAATGAACCTATAGTTTAGCAGTACTTTGTCTCTGAATTCGTCCCGATCGCATATGTGCAGAGAGGAGTGAGACAACATATATACTTTGTCTCCCGGTCTGGCAGTCAAAATTGAAAATCATTCAAAACAGGAACCCAACTGTTTTTAAGGATGTCATAAAGGACACATACAGCAGGCGCAAATAACTAATATAATGTGTTGAATAAGGTGGTTTAAAAGATGCTGCATCAACGGCGGTAAACTTCTGAATTTTCTTTTCTACAACCATTAAAATAACTATTTTATATCAATTGAATTGTATAGTTGAGCACTGTAGAACACAAAGCACCTTTTGGCACGTTCAAAAATCTGTTTAGCAGTCCTTGCACAAACTGTTACGGCATTTTACATCATCTCGACCAATCAAATTTGCCACTCGCAGACCCCACCCATGTCCTTGTTTCTCAAGACTGTGTGGGGTATGGTGTTTTATGAACTCTCTAGTTGTTATTTTTTGCCATTGTTGTTATTGTCAGGGCCTCCCATCCTATCAAATCCCACACTATCTCACCTCTATATATACTCTACCTCTTTTTTAAATATATTTTATTATAATAACAATTTTTATTTGTGTTATGAAATAATTATTTTACTTTTTTGTTTATTGTTTTATCATCCCGATGTAAATATAACCCTCAAAGGTTTGTTGTGCTTTATACGTTTCTCTCTCCAAGTGGAACTTTCTGCTCACCTCCACTCCATTTGTACCCTATTTTCCTTCATTTGTGTAATTACATTTGTGTAACCCAGCGCTCATGAAGAAAAAGGCAGGATTAAGCCATCAGTTGTATCCGAACGTGGTATTTACGTACGTACTGTCGTGGCCAAAAATATAGGCACCCTTGCAGTTTTTTCAAGTAATGCACCATTTCTTCCAGAAAATTGTTGAAATTATAAAAATATTTTTGTATCTACATCTGTATTTCTTTGGTTTGCAGTGGAACAGAACAAAAAAAAGCTGAAAAAATTACTAAATCTGCCAAAAGATGGCTTATTCCACACAAAAATCCTAAAATTTCCTGGACAATATTATTGGCACCTTTTAGAAGTTGTTAGAAATAATTAAATTTCAAGCAGGTGATTCTCCTTTACTTTGGAATTGAACTCGCCTGAGGTGAGTTGCAGGTGCCTGCAATGTAAAAATCACTTATTCAACAACTTTGAATAGAGAAAAGGAGTCATTCTGCTGTTTTGTGTCACTGTGTGTACCACAATGAGCATGGAGAAAGGAAAGAAAACCAGAGAATCGTTTGAGGAGGTCAGACACAAGATTGTAGCCAAGCACGGACAATCTCAAGGATACAAGTCCATCTCCAGATACCTTGATGTTCCTGTGTCCACCGTACGCAATCTTACCAGGAAGTTTATGGCCCATGGCACTGTAGCAGCATATCTCAACCTCCCTGGAAGTGGCCGTAAGAGAGGACTTGATTGAAGATTGCAGCGAAGGATTGTTCGAATGGTGGAGAAAGCACCTCGATCAACTGCCAAACAGATTCAATCTGACCTTCAGACTCAAGGTACGACAGTTTCAATTTGCACAATCCGTCACCAACTCAATGAACGGGGGTTCTATGGTAGGAAACCCAGGAGGACTCCACTGCTGAGAGAGAGACATAAGAAAGCCCAACTGGAATTTGCCAAAACACACCTGAACAAGCCAAAATCCTTCTGGGAGAATGTCCTGTAGACAGATGAGACCAAATTAGAGCTACTTGGTAAATCACATCATCTCTATGTTTACAGAAAACAAAATGAAGCCTTCAAAGAAATGAACACCTTCCCTACAGTCAAACATGGAGGAGGTTCAGTGATGTTTTGGGGTTGCTGTGCTGCCTCTGGCCCTGGGTACCTTGAAATTGTGCATGGCATCATGAAATCAGGAGATTACCAAGGCATTTTGGAGCGCAATGTTGAACCCAGTGTCAGAAAGCTGGGTCTCCGTTGAAGGTCATGGGTCTTGCAGCAAGACAATGACCCCAAACATACTTCAATAAGCACCCAGGAATGGTTCAAGACAAAATGCTGGACTCTTCTGAAGTGGCCAGCAATGAGTCCAGATCTAAATCCCATTGAACACCTGTGTGGAGTTCTGAAAACAGCAGTAGGGAGAAGGTACCCTTCAAATCTGGGATAACTGGAGCAGTTTGCACAAGGAGAGTGGGCCAAAATGCCAGTAGAGGTGTAGGAAGCTCATTCATGGCTTTTTGAAGCGCTTGACTGCAGGTATTTTGTCCAAACGCTGTGATACCAAATATTAAGTCGAGGGTGTCAATAATATTGTCAATGCCATTTCTTTTTATTTTCTGATTTAAAAGGATATATTAAGTTCTGAATCAAAAACAAAGGTTCTGTAATATTAAGTGAAATAAAGAATTGTGGAGACCAAATACTTGGAGACCATATATATATATATATATATATATATATATATATATATATATATATATATATATATATATATATATATATATATATATATGTATATATATATATATATATATATATATATATATATGTGCATATACGAGTATATATATATGTATGTATATGTGCATATACGAGTATATATATATATATATGTATGTATATGTGCATATACGAGTATGTATATATATATATATATGTATATATATATATATATATATATATATATATATATATAAATGTATGTATATGTGTATATACGAGTATATATGGGGTGCAACTATATATACTCGTATATACACCCCCCCTAACTATGGGGTGCAACCTTTAATATATATATATTGTTACGGATCTCGGATGTCGGCTCTCCCCTTATCAAGGGGGGGTTAATCCCCTTGTCCTTTTATCTGGCCGACCCGAGTCCTGGGGGTTATAACGTTCCTTCCAGTCGGTGGTAAATAGTGTTGTTGGTCGAGTCTTAGTCCAATTACCCAAGTACTACCACCGGCCGTAAAGCAAGGAGATAACTCCCGCTCGAACCACGGATATTGGTGGAAACGCCGAGCAGATAGCGATCCGCGATTCGAGCCGTTAACAATGGGACTAAACCCGATTATAAGCGGTTCCTATCGTGCCACGTTTACCCAATGGAAGAAAAGACTAATGCGATCGGATAAAAGGAAAACCAGGAAGAACAAGTAATTTATTTACAATTTGTACAAGAAGGAGAAGAGGAAACGAAAGAAATATACAAGATAGGAAGAGGAAGAAGCAGAACACAGGGCAGCCTTAGACAGTCTTATTCTTAATACCCAGAACAAACATACACACTCACACAGGGATTGTAGATGGTAGGGTGGAACAGGTAGAGGGTCCGGCGATGGCGTCCACCTCGTCCGGTCCCCGACTCGTACCGTGCAGCAGATGGAAAATGGCAGCAGCTCGCCGCGTGTAGTGGAACGCGACCGGACAATTTATATAACGGGGGGAAGCTGGTACACCGTACGTAATATGTGCACTATACAAAGGTGCCAAACGCCCCCTTTCCAATGTACTCCTTTGATAAGGTCCTTCTTTCATAAGCATCACTGCATCAGTCCCGTCAATGCAACGCGCATTCTCCCAGCAAGTCAGTCAAGGCGAGCTCTCTCACGCGGTAAGTCTTTACAACGGCGTGCTCTCCCGATCAGTAAGTTCATGCGCGCTCTGGTAAGTAAGTCCTGTTGGTAAATGTGCTCGCTGGCAAGACCCGTGAAAGGGCTTTGCGCTCGCTTTTATAATTCAACAAGCGATCATTCCGTGAGCCCCAAAGCCACGCCTGTCGGCGATGTCACTTCAGCCCTGGTTGGCTGGTTAAGGCTTACCGGCCCCGCCTTTGACGGCTGGATGACGTGGCCACACCTTCTTCTTGGCGTTCCGCCCCCTTTTTCCGGGTCTCACCGCGTGGATTATGGCGGCGTTGAGCAAGCGCTCAGGCAGCTGCTGCTAACAAAGGCGCGTAACAAATTGGGAGAGCCATAGGGCAGACTGGAGGGCGCGTAATGGCGTCACATTGGAGAGGGAGGCTGACAAAATGAACGGAATGGGCCTACTTATTATTTGATTGACACAACGCAGATTCAACTATTGGAAACATGGCCTTACCTATACACATACTAATGAAATAACTGAAGTCCTATGGTGGCCTACGTGTTGCTTGTGGCCTAACTATGGGGTGCAACCTTTAACCTTTTAATGATGGGATATTTACAAGAAAGTGTGGGTTCTAAAACCACAACACTGCATCCCCTCCCCTTTTTCCAGCCTAGTCCCGAGCCGAAACAATCAGGACTATCTTTTAAATTAGTGTGACATTTAGGTGTGGTTGCCCTCTACTTTTAACCTCCTACCCTGAGTGCGACAGTTTTAACACTAGATATGTCCCCTACCCCCCTGCTGCGTTGCATCCTATCTAACTGACTCACGCCCACAATTAACCGAATTACGGAATGGTTCTCAAACTACACAATCATAAAGCTGGTGGGGAGCATTATTTACAAGACTACTATTATTTACACTGTAACCCAGGACCTGTCTTTTGTGGGGAAAAGCAGAATTTTTTTGAAAAGAGGAAATGCCACTGCAATGCACTGCACTGATACACCATACCCATATGTACAGTAAATGCACCATAGTAAAAATGCACAAAAAGCACCAGCACCAAAATGAAAATGCACTGAAACATTTCAAAAATAATAAAATGATGTCTTCTGCTTCCTGTGCTGCTGGGCCGATGTATCTTGGCTTGATCTTCTTGCTTGATGTTACTTAATAAAAAGGGCACACACCACGTCCGCTTTTTTATTTATGGCCAGCAGGGCCAACTCAGGTGGTCCGATTGCTGGGCATGGATGCCACTTGAAACAGTGGTCCGCAAGCCAGATACCGCTGGCTACAATGTTCGGTCCCAGCAGAGGTGCCAGACCACAGAACGTGTGGTCCATAAGTGCCAGGCCACAGAACGTGTTGTCCATAGGGTGTTCCGGTGCAGGCAGGCATGCAGGCAGCAAGAGTGCAGGCAGCACAATTCAGGGCACCTGCACACTCCCCTCAGACACAAAAGACCATGGTCCATGAGTGGGGAAGGACGACAAAGCAGAGGTTAGCGAGGGGCAAGGCGCAAGGGTACACATCAATACAAGGTAATGCGACATGAAGGGTGCGGGAGAGCGAGCTGAGAAAGGTCGTCCCTACTCGTACGTCACCCCCCATGTCACCTACTCTACCCTTGCCCCTACCCCGTATTTACACAATTTACAAATCCGTCTCTACCCGTCTTGTCTCCCATATCTCCTCTAAACCGAATTTGTCACCAATCCCCCCCAAGAAGGAAGGGATGGAATACCCACAATGTCTCACCCACGTCAAGATGCGTCTTACATTCCCAAATCATCTGCAAAACATGGTGTGGGGTTCTATCACCCTCGCTGAGTGGATGCGGATGGTGCGAAGAGATTTTCATCCTAGCTATGCTTCTAAATGACATTAACTCGTTAAACTACCCGGGGTCTCGCCCTGCCAATCCATTGGCCACTTTACACTATGCGGTTCTAAAAACCGAATTCCCATTGACCAGTCTGTGGTGCTCTCCCAATTTTGGGTCTCACCCCCAATTTTTCCTTCTGTGCCCTTGCACAATTTCAGGGCTGGGTCGTGTGGCTCACCAGCAGGTCCACTCACCTGCACACGTCCGCCACTGTAGTTGCCACCCGAGCTTGCCTAGCTCCTCACTAACCTAACCTGGGGAAGGCCCTCCTAGCTCTCTCACCCCTCGACTGCCCTCTTTGGCATCGGGCTACCCGGGTTCTCCTTCTAGGATCCTCGGGCCCCACTCACAACTACACAACTACCCTAACTGGGGAAGGCCCCTCCTGGCTCTCTCACCCCCTGATCTCTAACTGGCTCCCAGAGCCTACCTGCGGCCTCACCTGGCCGACAGACTACCAGTGGCGGAGTGCCCATAACTACAAATGGTCACGCAACTACCACAACCCCCAAGGAACTGGAGCCGCATGCAGCTGAAGCTCCGAGGGAGTTGGTGACGTAATGTCATGGTCAAGGACCATAACCTCCAACTGGCATCGTTCTGAGCATAACTCCCAAGGGATTCGAACCACATGCAGTTGAAACCCCAAGGGAATTGGTTGCTCCGGACACCAGGTGGGAAATTATGGTGGGCAATGACCATAACTACGAATTCAGCCACACGCCCACCAATTCCACCGACTCTTGCACCCAACAAAACAATACCTTTCCACTACCCACACCACAGGCGTCAATATCCAACCAATTTACCTACGCCCTCTACCTAACTTTAAACTACCCTCCCGGGTATTCGTGAAGGGGTCCATCCTTCCCCCATCCACTCCTTCGCACCATGCACTCCACTCCACTCATCCCACAATACTCACTCCACACCATTTATTCCACACAACCAAGCTCTCTTGCACACTCTTGTGCTCCCACCATTCATCCACTTGCACCCCTTGCAAGTCAATGCACTCAATACACAATGAAACACATCCTCAATACTCCATTCATACACTTTTACACACACACACATCATTCTCGAGCATTGCCTCATGCACAAAAATTTTCCCTCGCTCAATTCCTCATTTCAACATGCTCACCAGCAAGACTCATTCAATTCCTCATTTAAACTAGACCACAAACACACTGCATCATCTGACTAACTACTACCCCTCTAATCCTTGTGCTTTCCCCATCATCCCTTATACTACGCACATCCCTCGTCGTTATCATCCAACTACTCTACTCTACGTCCCCACTACTTGTACAATGTCACTACTTAAATCTCAGTCACCTAAAGTCATTTCTAGATCCTAACATACTCCTAACCCTCCCTGGCTAGTTTGCACCACCAAACCCCATAAACCTATAGCTCCTTTGCCCCAAAGGGATGTGAGGGATGGTAGAGCTACCATCCCTCTACATCACTATCGCCATTTGTCCACTACTCTCAAGCCTCTCGGGGTGGAAATACATTTTTGCAATGTATACGGATGGTCAGTCTCCTGTTGGTTGGGTCCGTCCGGCATTTTCGATTCTGGGGAGGAGGCATACTCGGGCCGAGGTTCCAAGGTCCATCCCGGCGCAGAGCCTTGCGGTCTCCGTCCCGATGACCCAACCTCCCCCGGTCGGAGCACCGCGCCCGCCAGGGGGCGAAGGTCCGACCTGGCCCTTCTCCCCTGGAATTGTGCCGCTCGCCGCTACGACGCGACACCGACCATACAGGGCGGGACCCGGCCCGAATCGAGCACGGCGCTCCTCGCGAGGGCGCCGCAGCAATGATCCCCGCCGGCCCCCGCAGCACACAAAGTGCACCACGTCCCGAGAGCTCGCGTCGGCTACCCGTCAGCCTAACCGCTGCCCCGGTCAGCGTCGATGCTCGAATTGCATGCTCACATCCACACGCGACTCTTCCCATACTCACACATCCCATACACTCCCTTACTACACACTCTCGCGCACATTCTTGCACACTCATTCGACTCGCACACTCTCTGGTTACATCCTCTGTAACACCTCTGGGTGTGCACTCTTTTGCTGCACACCCACTCAGCACACACCTACCCATGGGTGTGCAATCCCCTGTTGCACACCCAATCACGTGCTCTAATGTGCATCCCCGCACACTCTCCACAACCAAGTCAAGTGTGCATCCTCGCACACTCTCTCCATCCATCTCACACTCTGTGTCACACTCACTCCCACTTTCACACTCTGTAACACACTCGCGCTTCGGCGCGCACCTTTTCCTCACACGCGCGTCATTCTCTCTTCCACAGCGCACCATGGACCTTCTACGAGCGCCCGGGTGACGTCTGGATCCTAAGCGCGCGAAAAATCCTTTCGCGCCAAACCTTTTCGTGCCATACACCACCCTACTCACCTTGGCGCTTCCTCTTCTTCGCTCATCCACCACCTGCAAACTTTCCATTTGGTTATGCAGCACGACATCACGATGCGAACACGGACTTTGCACATATTCCATCCTTTCCTCCCGCTGTTGCTCTTCTAAGTCCGCCGTCTCTTCAAACCCAATTTCCACTATTTCTTCGATTTTATTTTCTTGATTCAGCTCGACGACCGCTGGCGCTAATAAAATCAAATTTTCTAATTCTGCGGTCATCAGCTTTCCTATACTCCGGGTCGCGATTTCTATCCCGGTCCACCTGGCTGTTCTTTGCGTACCCCCGCAACCTTTCCGCTCGATCTGCGGTCTCTGTCCTTCCCCCTCTGTTTTATCTCATACCTGGCATTCTCCCTCACCAACCCCTCATTAATTTCTCGGGCTTGGCCATTTACGTCCTCCAACTGGCCCCCTAATTTGTTTTCTAATCCTCCCACCTCGTCTCTCAATCCCCCAATTTGATTTCCCATCCCTTCAATTTTATTACTCTGAGCATCCATTTTATTTCCCATCTGCTTACTATTCTTTGCCATCTCCATTTGTATGACCGCCTGTAGCTGCACCATGAGAGCCTGCAGATCCATCCCTCCCACTTGTGCAGCGGGCGCGGCCCTCGTCACCATGTGCGAGCCGCCGCCATTTTGTGCGCCTGCAACCCCCACGACCGCACCTTCATTAATTCCCTCTTCCATTACTCCCAATTGTTCTTCTTGTTCCCGGGGGTCCTGGGTTAACTCTAACCCCTCTTCCTCTTCTACCCCCACCGGCATCCGATCGCCTTGGCTATCCATGGCACGATTTAAAATTTAGTTTTCTGATAAAATTTCGGCCGCTCGTAATTTTGACCAATTCTTTTTCAAAATATAAAAAATTTGGTTCGGGTCCAAATCCCACTCCCCGACACCAATTGTTGCGGCCAATAGCACAATTGGTGTCCAAAATTTGGTCTAAAAAATTTAGTCCCAGGTTCCAAATCCCACTCCTGACACCAATTGTTGCAGATCTCGGATGTCGGCTCTCCCCTTATCAAGGGGGGGGGGTGGGGGGGGGGTTAATCCCCTTGTCCTTTTATCTGGCCGACCCGAGTCCTGGGGGTTATAACATTCCTTCAGGTCGGTGGTAAATAGGGTTGTTGGTTGAGTCTTAGTCCAATTACTTAAGGACTACCACCGGCCGTAAAGCAAGGAGATAACTCCCACTCGAACCACGGATATTGGTGGAAACGCCGAGCGGATAGCGATCCGTGATTCGAGCCGTTGACAATGGGACTAAACTCGATTATAAGCGGTTCCTATCGTGCGCCGTTTACCCAATGGAAGAAAAGACTAATGCAATCGGATAAAAGGAAAACCAGGAAGAACAAGTAATTTATTTACAATTTGTACAAGAAGGAGAAGAGGAAACGAAAGAAATATACAAGATAGGAAGAGGAAGAAGCAGAACACAGGGCAGCCTTAGACAGTCTTATTCTTAATACCCAGGACAAACATACACACTCACACGGGGATTGTAGATGGTAGGGTGGAACAGGTAGAGGGTCCGGCGATGGCGTCCACCTCGTCCGGTCCCCGACTCGTACCGTGCAGCAGATGGAAAAGGGCAGCAGCTCTCCGCGTGTAGTGGAACGCGACCCGACAATTTATTTAATGGGGGGAAGCTGGTACGCTGCGTACGTAATATGTGCACTATACAAAGGCGCCAAACGCCCCCTCTCCAATGTACTCCTTGATAAGGTCCTTCTTTCATAAGCGCCACTGCATCAGTCCCGTCAATGCAACGCGCGTTCTCCCAGCAAGTCAGTCAAGGCGAGCTCTCTCACACGGTAAGTCTTTACAACGGTGCGCTCTCCCGATCAGTAAGTTCATGTGCGCTCTGGTAAGTAAGTCCTGTTGGTAAATGTGCTCGCTGGCAAGACCCGTGAAAGGGCTTTGCGCTCGCTTTTATAACTCAACAAGCGATCACTCCGCGAGCCCCAAAGCCACGCCTGTCGGCGATGTCACTTCCGCCCTGTTTGGCTGGTTAAGGCTTACCAGCCCCGCTTTTGACGGCTGGATGACGTGGCCACACCTTCTTCTTGGCGTTCCGCCCCCTTTTTCCGGGCCTCACTGCGTGGCTTATGGCGGCGTTGAGCGAGCACTAAGGCAGCTGCTGCTAACAAAGGCACGTAACAAATTGGGAGAGCCATAGGGCAGAATGGAGGGCATGTAATGGCGTCACATTGGAGAGGGAGGCTGACAAAATGAACGGAATGGGCCTACTTCTTATTTGATTGACACAACGCAGATTCAACTATTGGAAACATGGCCTTACCTATACACATACTGATGAAATAACTGAAGTCCTATTGGTGGCCTACGTGTTGCTTGTGGCCTAATGGGGTTGCTTGTGGCCTAAAGTCCTATGGGGTGCAACCTTTAACCTTTTAATGATGGGATATTTACAAGAAAGTGTGGGTTCTAAAACTGCAACAATATATATATATGACAAACTGAGGATGAGGTATATACCCACTCTATCCTGACAAACTGCATCACTGAAATAAAATCCTGGCTTCAAATCAACTTCCTCAAGCTTAACTGTGATAAATCTGAAATAATCATCATTGGCCCAAAAACGCTCACAAAATCCACCCATAACTTTGCCCTCAACATCGACGGTATCCCAGTATCCACCTCCCTTCACATCCGGAATCTTGGCGTCATCTTTGACCAAACCCTTTCCTTCGACAAATACACTAAACAGATCACAAAGTCAGCCTTCTTTCACCTGAAAAACATTGCCCGTCTCCGCTCATCCCTCTCCTCCACGGCTGCAGAAACCCTCATCCACGCCTTCATCACCTCCCGTCTGGACTACTGCAATAGCCTCCTCTATGGTTCACCCTCAAAAATCACCAATAAACTCCAATACATTCAGAACTCCGCTGCCCGTCTACTCACCCATTCCCGGACCCGTGACCACATCACCCCCGTCCTTTACAAGCTTCACTGGCTCCCCATCCCCCAGAGAATCCAGTACAAAATCCTCCTCTTGACATACAAAGCCCTCCATAACCTGGCCCCATCCTACCTGGCTGACCTCCTCTCCAGACACACTCCCACCCGCAACCTCCGCTCTGCTGGTACAAACCTCCTGACCCCCTCCATCCGGACCAAATTCAGATCCTGGGGGGACAGGGCCTTCTCCATCGCTGCGCCCACCCTCTGGAACTCACTACCTCACACCATCAGAGACTCCTCCTCACTCACCACATTCAAAACATCACTAAAGACCCACCTGTTCAACACTGCATTCAACATTCAACCCACAGCATTTAACCCCTGACTATCTCTTCTCCTTCTCCCTCCTTTTGCTTTAAATATTTCCCTATTGATTCTTGTCTTTTTTGAAATTGTTGTTTTCATGTATTGTTATGCATTATGTTTGCCACTCTGTCAAAGCGCCTTTGGGCTTCTGGAAAAGCGCTATACAAAATAAATGAATTATTATTATTATTATTATTATTATATATATATATGTATATGTATATGTATATATATATATATATATATATATATATATATATATATATATATATATATATATATATATATATACAGTATATATATATATATAGCTCTTTCTAACCATGAAACACCAGGATGACAGTTTATTGCTGAGTCTGGATTCAAACCCAGGCAAGACAGCTTAGAGGTGAGTGTGTGCACTTCTGGGCCATCCTGCCAGCCCCAGGGCCATATACCTATAGGCAATTCTACAAGAAAGGTGAAAATACATAGACAGCCTATCATAAAGTCCTACAATATTTAGAAAAATACTAAAATAGAAATACTAAAATAATCTGAAAAATACTAAAATAGAAATACTAAAATAATCTGTAAAATACTAAAATAGAAATACTAAAATAATCTGAAAAATACTAAAATATAAATACTAAAATAATCTGAAAAATACAAAAACAAGATACTAAAATATACCCTTACCCCCACACCACTACCCCAAATCCCAAATAATGAAACAACCACATTTTAATGGAAAGATCATTCGCAAGATGTGTTCTATTTCATCCCCTCCGACCAACTCGACCCCAAGTCCATCAAAACCATCAAGTTACGAGTATCTTTCAGACCCGTTGTCTTTTTCAATCTTTGTTTTTCTTTCAATGCATTTAAATCGTCTTTTTGTAGCGGAGGTGTAATGCTAGCAGCCACGCTCTGCCATCCCTCAGGCACGGCATCGCATCAATAGACTGCACTTGGAGCCCATATAATGCCCTGGGGCCCACGAGACTGAACCAGACATAGTTAGGATAGAGATACGCTCGTGCTGTTTCAAATAAATCGCAGACGCTATTGTTCAAAATATGAACATGGACAAAATGTACTCCAGCAATCCTGAAGTTAAAAAACAAAAAAATTCCAACTGAGGTTGCATGAAAATGCTTACTTTTTGGAAATGGTCTCATTGTCATCACTGATAACTGGACAGTACATATTAGTTGGATTGCATCACAAAGCAACAGCTAATGTAGCCTTAGCAAACACATATGGAATATCCACATTTCCTTGTTTGTTCTTGGCTTGCTTCATCTACAGAACTCACCCCAAACGTTGTTCATTATTACTATTTCCACAAGGCCTTACAGTGCTTGTCCGCTGTCATATGATCATTATCAAGATTTAATTGCTTGGGGGTTGTTTCTCTGAGCCAATTTGTATTATCAATTCCATTTCAATTAACTACAGACTTGGCATTTAATATGGATTTTTTTTCTTTCTTGACTTGGGTTTACTTTCTTAACTCAGTATATCAATCTGGTGAGTTTCTTTTACACTTTGGTGATTTATTTGTTAAAAGAACCATGTCACTGATTGTCTGTCACAGCAGGAAGTCAACAACAGGATTATATCACAGGTGGCGTGGCAAAATGTACGGACAGGTGCATTTGATGATTGGCTTCACAGTCAGGTATACAAGGGTTGTTGCGCTCTGTATTAGTGGAAAACAACTGCTTCACGTCTCCAAGAGTTATTGCCGCTTCCTCTGGAGATGGTCCGTCAACTCGACAATGCTGTTTGTCATGGAGTGGTGGCTTTACGAAATTACGGCATGAAACAGCGTGCTATTGCTCGGCAGTATGGCATCACTCAAGGTCAGTTGTCAAAGATCCTGAAACGAAATGCTCAGAGGGGTGTCCCTACTCCAATACCGAGGCCAGGACGTCCCCGCAGAACCACAAGGAGGGATGATCGCCAGCTGCACCGGTTAGTCCGCAATGGCCGTACCAAGTCAGTTAATAGGCTTCGGTCTGAGTGGCAGCAACTGACAAATGTGCCTGTATCCAGAAGGCAAGTCAACCAACGACTGGTTCAAGCAGGCTATCGTGCCAGGCGTCCCCTGAGAAAGCCACGCCTGACCAGACAACACCACCAGCGCCGATTGCAGTGGGCCAGAGAGCACCGTCAATGGCAGCCAGGACACTGGAATCATGTGATCTTCAGTGACGAGTCTAGATTTCTGGTCTATCGTCAAGATGGCCGCGTCTGAGTGCGCAGACAAGTGCATGAAGCCTACAACAAAGATTGTATAGTGCCAAGAGTCCAAGCTGGAGGTGGTGGGGTGACTGTTTGGGCTGCTTTTCATGCAGGGGGCAAAACTGACCTGGTTGTTTTGAATGGAAACCTGAACCAGTTCAAGTACAGGGCCATTCTGGAAGAAACATTGCTTCCATTTGTTCGTGCAGCCTTTCGAGGAAACATTGTCTTCCAAGATGACAATGCACGGCCTCATCGTGCTCGCATGATCCAACACTTTCTTGCTGACCGTGGTGTAGAGCATATGGAGTGGCCTGCCATGTCCCCGGATATGAATCCGATAGAGAACTTGTGGGCAGAATCAACGCGTCAAATCGACGACTTGGACCAGCAGCCGACCTCTGTGCGTGAATTGCAGCAGGCTGTTGTCACTGCATGGCAAGCAATTCCTGTCCAAACCTTGGCAAATCTCGTGAACAGCATGCCTCAACGTGTACGTGCTCTCCTGAATGCTCGTGGGGGTTACACGAAGTACTGAACTGTAATTTTACTATCCGTAATCCCAGTCGTAATTTAACTTTGGTTTTTGTTAAAAAAAAATTTGGTTAATGTGCAAAATAAAGAGATACTTCTGGAAAACGTACAGAAGTTTAACACAGTACTGTCCGTGAATTGAGTTCGATATCAGTTTACATCACTTTCAAGGATCAATTTATTTGTTTCGAAATGTCAAATGTGGTTTTTGTTTCTTTTAAAGGTCACATTAACAAAATCTAGAATAATTTCAACATAATTCCAATGAACTTTTGGTTCTAAGACATCTTGAAAAGTATGTTCAAACCCACAAAAAAAAAATTACATATTAAATGCCAAGTCTATAGTTTCATTTTAATCATTTTTAATTTCGATAAATTCAATTATCTGAATATGATATATACTGAAACGCAAAAGAAACTTACCACCTTTGAAACCTTTAAATATCAACAATAACACTGCGTGTAGTAAATGTGTGAACTTATTTGTGGACAATAGTGTCCTCACTGTCAGACAAAACGGTCACGGATAGTCACTTGAACCTTCAATGGTCACTTCATAGCACAGCTGTTGAACAGCCGTTTTGACTGTCACTGATTAGCCAAGGGGTACGGGATGATTTTAATGAGCTGCACGTGATGTCTTGATATTGGCTTTAAAAAGGCCAGTGCAAAATGGGCATTTTGACCGAAAAATGTGACCATTTTGACCATTTTGACCAACTACAAAAAGACCGAAAACGCAAAAGAAGCTTACCACTTGTTTGAAATGTAATAAAATTGTAACAGTTCAAAATAAAACAAACCAACAATTACTAATTGAAACATTGGCATTTTATTGATGACATGTCAAGTTTTTGACCAAGATACACCATCTCATCAGTTTGTTCTACAGTACAGAACAGCACAGGGTGCAATGTCAGTCCCCTTTCAATAGCGTGTGTGGCCACCATTGTTTTGGATACAGGCAGTGCATCGTCGTCGTATACTGCCTACCAGTCTTTGGATGGATTGCTGCTGGCTTCTGTCTCACTCAGTCCTCAATGTCTGAAGCAGCTCTGCCCGTGTCCTGGCCCTGCCAACTACGCGTCTCCCAAGCTCATCCCGGAGGTGCTCTATGGGATTCAGGTCAGGGGAGAGCGCAGGCCACTGCATGGTGTTGATGTTCTCGCCTTGGAGAAATGCAGTGGTAAAGCGAGCAGCATGGGGACGAGCGTTGTCATGCTGAAAGGTTCTCAGTTCTGGGTGGTCTAGCAGGAATGGCAGCAGATGAGGTCGCAGGATGTTATCCACATACCGCTGGGCGTTAAGATTCCCATCCACAACCACGAGTGGCGTCCTGTACCTGCCTGATATGGCGGCCCACACCATCACACTTGGGCCACCCCACCTGTGTTGGCTTGACGCATGCAACAATCGGCATATCGCTCGCCAGTTCTTCTCCAGACATGCTCACGCCCATCAGGACTGTCCACACAGAACCTTGACTCATCGCTGAAAGCGACCTCGTTCCACTGCGCCAAGGTCCACCGCTGATGCTGCTGGCACCATCTCTGTCGGTTGCGGCGATGGGCAGCCGTCATCACGGGGCCTCTGTATGGTCTTCTGGCAGTCAGACCATAGTCATGCAGTCGTCTTCGTGCAGTATCATTGGAGATCCGTGGGTTTGCACGCCCCGGAGTTTCTGCCGCAGTGCGGGATGCTGGACGGAATCGATCCCGCAGGTGACTTCGGACCATCTGCCTGTCCTGCCTTGCAGTGGTGACTCTTGGCCTCCCTGATCGAGGTCTGTCATCTGCAGAGTTGTGGAGGGTGTCTCTGTCCACCAGGGCCGATATCGTCTGGTGTGAACAGCCAAGGCGACGTGCCACCTCACGGTAGCTCAGTCCGCCTTGCAGCATGCCCAGGGCATGCTGCCGTTGATCCCTTGACAATCGTGGCATGTTGATTGAAATGCCCATTTTGCACTGGCCTTTTTAAAGCCAATATCAAGACATCACGTGCAGCTCATTAAAATCATCCCGTACCCCTTGGCTAATCACTGACAGTCAAAACGGCTGTTCAACAGCTGTGCTAAGAAGTGACCATTGAAGGTTCAAGTGACCATCCGTGACCGTTTTATCTGACAGTGAGGACACTATTGTCCACAAATAAGTTCACACATTTACTACACGCAGTGTTATTGTTGATATTTAAAGGTTTCAAAGGTGGTAAGTTTCTTTTGCGTTTCAGTATATCTACCGGTAGAAGATAAGAGGCCAAGGTGTTTAAAGATCCAGGTGATGGGAGGTTGACGGTCAATTCACTCTTACTGGAACAAACGACAATAGATGGACAAGGAAAATAGACACAAGCGTCAGCGTGGTTACATAAAGCTGGATGGAGCTCGATAAGAACAGCAGCATCAGTGAGATAATAACATGGGTAAGTGTGTGGGACAACATGAGACAATGATTGGCTGCCATGTTGAAGGAGTGAAAATATAGAAAAACTAGAACGCCACTCAGTGGAGCGCATACTCCCGCCGTGGGTTTAGTTGGAATAATACGTTTTGTTTAACATCCCCTCTCCCCAAAACAATAAATGAAAAAGAAAGTAGGCCCTATCTGTCAGATAATTTATTTTGATATATATCGGAATTAGAGGAGAAAAACATCATTTAAGAATAAGATTAAAAGCTTTAATACAGGAAAACAGAAAAAAAAATTCCCCGAAAAAATTCCTGGATCCGGAATAATATCCTGAGCTTCACCAAAAACTAATCAATTCTTCCTTTCCCAAGGGCAATCATCCCACCAACTTTCATCCAAATCCGTTCAGAACTTTTCCAGATATCTTGTTCACAAACACACGAACATACGAACACATACGCACACACACACACAGACGGACATGATCGAATGCATTCCTCCCTGGCAGGAGTAACAAACAAACAAACAAACAAAAATTTTCTTTTATATATATAGATATAGAAGAATATATATAGAATATATAGCAGAATATATATAAAAGAAGATAATGTAAAAACAAGTACAAAAAGTTTTAATTAAAACAAAAGCCGCGTCGATGTTACACAATGCCTAGATGCAGCTGTGCCTATAACGTCGATGTTATAGGCACAGGACATTCCTATTGATTCGATTACTTGATGTTATTTTTGTGCAAAGTGAAAATATATCTCGGCAATTTCCCGTGTGTGGCGACGAATTTTTAATATATCTCGGCATTTTCCCGTCTGTTATTTCAGGCGGTGTATGACTGACCATGCCGCGATTTAAAAAAATATATATCTCGGCAATTTCCCGTGTGTGGCGACACGTGAACGAAGCTATGCTCCTCTCTCCACATTATTGTGACGACGTATAAATTATATATTTCATCGTGACGATTGTCATCAAATGGACGAATTTTTAATATATCTCGGCATTTTCCCGTATGTTATTTCAGGCGGTGTATGACTGACCATGCCGCGATTAAAAAAAAAAAATCTCGGCAATTTCCCGTATGTGGCGACACATGAACGAAGCTATGCTCCTCTCTCCACATTATTGTGACGACGTATAAATTAAATATTTCATCGTGACGATTATCATCAAATGGACGAATTTTTAATATATCTCGGCATTTTCCCGTCTGTTATTTCAGGCGGTGTATGACTGACCATGCCGCGATTTAAACAAAATATATATATCTCGGCATTTTCCCGTCTGTTATTTCAGGCGGTGTATGACTGACCATGCCGCGATTTTAAAAAAAAACAATATATCTCGGCATTTTCCCATCTGTTATTTCGGGCGGTGTATGACTGACCATGCCGCGATTAAAAAAAAAAAAATCTCAATGGACTTGAAGTTACAGGCCTTTGAGAATTTATTTCGTTCTATAAAGGGCAACTTTCATCGGATTTTCTTCCCGTTTTTTTTCAACCGAGTCTAAAACTATGTTAGCGACTGTGAAAAATGAAATGATATATCGAATTTGATTTGAAAGAAAACTGTGTGAGAGAGCAAGACACCACGGGCCTACAAAACAGGCCTCAAAGCTATGCGAGTTAATAAAATGGTGGATATTTGTTTATATGAAGCCTCTCCCACAATGGGTGGAGCTATGGTTCCCAGAATGGGTGGAGCTTTGAGGTTTTGTCTTCTCTGCAAGAACAAGAAGAAGAAGAAGAAGAAGAAGAAGAACAAGAACAACAGCAGAGGGCACTCTATGAGCAGCATCTGCGACGCGGCTAAAAATAAAAAATGAGCTTGACCTTCCAATGGTAAAAAAATCCTTCAAAAAATTCCTGGATCCGGAATAATATCCTGAGCTTCACCAAAAACTAATCAATTCTTCCTTATCCCAAGGGCAATCATCCCACCAACTTTCATCCAAATCCGTTCAGAACTTTTCCAGATATATTGTTCACAAACACACGTACACACACACGGACAGACACGATCGAATGCATTACTCCATGGCGGGAGTAATGAGCATATACTGTTGGTCACCCGCCCTTTGGGTGGTATGAGTAATATGTCTGTGTAATATGAAAGTTTAACCTTGAACAGTTTTTGAAATATCGCGTACAGTTTACCGAGACGGTTGCCATGGCAACACGATTCAGACAATCACAGCCGTGATCTAATCAGGTTTAAATAATGTCATAGGAATAGATATCTGTAATATGAAAGTTAAATGTTCATTGGTTTCACACACACAAAAGTATATTGACAGATGATTGTTCGGTCTGTTGGTCGGTCGGTCAGTCCATCTATCGGTCGGTTGGGGCTCATTTTAATGTCCCCGTCTCCACCCTTGTTGGAGGGGTGGGGGACAATCAGGATGAACTCATGAAGGGAACTAGATGGTATTCATAAAATACTTACCCCATGTCGTCAACTTAGTGTGAGCCAACTCTTCTGTTTTTTTATGGTTTTTCTTTTCTTTGATCCAATATGCCTGCCAGAATACATGACCGATGACATTATAAATTTACATTGTCTGATATAATTGTTGCATATATCACGCTCAAGAAATTTCAAACTGATCGGACTAAGTGTTGTACTTGTCAAATTATGACATCATAATTGAGGCACCAATGACGTCATCGTTAACAACATGTATTCCCCATGCAGAGTTCTTTACAATGAGCCACATTTCATTTTTTTCCATTGAGCAGTTTCGGAGATATAGAGGTGCAACGTTCTTCAGTTTTTTCAAGATGGCGCCTGTAACACGTTACCTATGACATCATCATTAAAACGATACAATTTTACAGACGGAGGTGATCCTTTGCTGAAAATTTTGTGACCATCAGACCAACAGTTGGATAAAAAAGAAATTCATACTGATCGGATGAAGTGTTGTACTTTGCGAATTATGATGTCATAATAAACGTACCGATAACATCATCATTAACACATATTATTCCCCATGGGGAATAATTGACAACGCACCATGTTTCAATTTTTTCCATGGAGCACTTTTGGAGATAAAGAGGTGCAACGTTTTTCGGTTTTTCCAGGATGCTGCCTGTAACACGTGACCTATGACATCGTAATTTTTGGTAGAAAATTATACAGACGGATGCGATCCTATGTTGAAAATTGCGTGTCAATCGAACCAACGGTTGCCAAGAAAAATGAATGTACCTACATACGACATACACTACATGACCAAAGGTATGTGGACACCCAAACATTACACATCTCATTCCAAAATCATGGGCATTAATATGCAGTTGGTCCCTCCTTTGCTCCTATAAAAGCCTCCACTCTTCTGGGAAGGCTTTCCACTTGATGTCGGAACATTGCTGCGGGGATTTGCTTCCATTCAGCCACAAGAGCATTAGTGAGGTCGGGCACTAATGTTGGGTGATTAGGCCTGGCTCACAAATGGCTTTCTAATTCATCCCAAAGGTGCTCGATGAGGTTGAGGTCAGCGCTCTGTGCAGGCCAGTCAAGTTCTTCCACACCGATCTCGACAAACCATTTCTGTATGGACATCGCTTTGTGCATGGGGGCATTGTCATGCTGAAACAGGAAAGGTCCTTCCCCAAACTGTTACCACAAAGTTGGAAGCACACAATCGTCTGAAATGCCATTGTATGCTGTAGCGTTAAAATTTACCTTCACTGAAACTAATGGGCCCAGCCCGAACCATTAAAAACAGCCCTAGACCATTATTCCTCCTCCACCAAACTTTACAGTTGGCACTATGCATTTGGGCAGGTAGCGTTCTCCTGGCATCTGCCAAACCCAGATTCGTCCGTCGGACTGCCAGATGGTGAAGCGTGATTCATCACTCCAGACAACACGTTTCCACTGCTCCAGAGTCCAATGGCGGCGAGCTTAACACCACTCTAGCCGACGCTTGGCATTGTGCATGGTGATCTTAGACTTGTGTGCAGCTGCTCGGCCATGGAAACCCATTTCATGAAGCTCCCGACGAACAGTTGTTGTGCTGACGTTGCTTCCAGAGGCAGTTTGGAATGCGGTAGTGAGTGTTGCAACCGAGGACAGAAGATTTTTATGTGTTACGCGCTTCAGCGCTTGGCGGTCCCGTTCTGTGGGCTTGTGTGGCCTACCACTTCTCGGCTGAGCTGTCGTTGCTCCTAGATGTTTCCACTTCACAATAACAGCACTTACAGTTGACCAGAGCAGCTGAGAAATTTGACGAACTGACTTGTTGGAAAGATGGCATCCTTTGACGGTGCCACATTGAAAGTCCCTGAGCTCTTCAGTATGGCCCATTCTACTGCCAATGTTTGTCTATGGAGATTGCATGGCTGTATACCTGTCATCCTGATGATATATACCTGTCCGAAATGTGTGTGGCTGAAATAGCCGAATACACTCATTAGAAGGGGTGTCAGCATACTTTTGGGCATGTAGTGTAACATCATGACCTTTCTGGCAATCACTGCATCAGGTAGAGATTGTCATCCATTTGGTATAACAAATGAGATGGATTGAATGTCCCGGTGATGGTGATGAAATATTTTCTTTTCTTTTTCGACGTGTGCAGAAATCTAGGCTCATCCATGAGGAAAACAACAGAGGACAGCAGGTATACAGACTGACTGAGGATGAGAGGGGAACAGGTGTACAAATATTGCACGTGAGTGGATGAGTGGCAGAAAGAAGGAATCGTTATCTACTGTGTCGGGGCGTTTGAAGAATGAAGATGTCCTCCCAGGGAAATGTTATCCACTGTATCGTGGCGTTTGAAGAATGAAGATGTCCTCCCAGGGAAATGTTATCCACTATATCGTGGCGTTTGAAGAATGAAGATGTCCTCCCAGGGAAATGTTATCTACTGTGTTTGGGCGTTTGAAGAATGAAGATGTCCTCCCAGGGTCACAAGTGTTCACATTCACTTGGGGTTTTCATGGTATAATCATGCTCAAATATATCTCAGATTGCGCAAAATAGTTTTTTGTGACCAATTTCATATTTTATCCTCCACCCCCCCCCCCCCTCTCACCCCACTGTAGCTTCATTCAAAGAAATCGTCAATGTAATTTTTTTTCACATTTAGTGTCGAGGCTCGTGGAGGAGCTGTAACACAGAACAGACCAGGACCTAATAAAACGAAAAGGACAGCCCAGGAAAAAGAGGGGAGGTGGGAGGGGGGAGGGGGGGAGAGACACACTAACAGCGGGTTGAGGGACAAAATCGGGGGAGACCTGGATAAATAAGGGATGTGGGGAAGAATGAGGTGTAAATAAAGGAGGTGTGTGTGTCATACCTTTTTTACTATTTGACCTTTTGGCATCAAATTTTCAACAAACCTTTATTATGAGAATATGCAGAAAATAATTACAAATTGGGTCAAAATGTGAAAAGGCAAAGTCATAGTGACTATAAATAGCCCTTGTGAGCCCAGCCACAGCACGTCAAGCATGAGACGCCCGGTTTTTAAATCGCTCCCATGTTTATTTATTTAACATTGAGCTTAAGTATTGTCGTGTGGACTGCTCTCAGTTTAGACAGAGTGTACACAGATGGATTCGAGCTTACTTGGAGGCGTTTCCAATTGATGGCGGATCATACGCCAGACGGAATGAAGAATGCTGACTTACCTTCACGGTCGCAGGCGTCTTCAACCTGAAATCAATTACGTACAAAAACGGGGCTTATGTACAAAAAGTAAATGTGGCTTTATTGCCGGACTCCGAGAACAAAAGAACCATGCCGATAAATAACTAAACCCCTATATCAGGACGTCCCCGCACAGATTTCAAATACACACAGATGAGGAGGATAAATAAAGAAACCGTTGTGTGGTGAATGCGTGTCTTATCTTTGTGGTTCAGTCAGCAACTGTCAGGTTGTGCAGCTCCGTCGTCCAATGCACTCCTGTTGGCGCGAAGCGCACGGTCCATCTGCTGGCACAAACACCGGCCCCGCAGCTCGGTCCGTCCCACGCCACACAGCACTCGCACACAGGCACTCTGGAGAGGAAACTCGACGGCACCCCAATGCCTCTCCAAAGTCCGTCGCACAGCAGCGGTGTTTGCCGACCGCAATGGAAGTTCAGGGCAGGCAGGAGATCCACGCGCACAAAGGGGTCCAAGCGCAAGAAGGCAAGGGGGCAGAAGAAGGTCCAGACAGGGAGGAAGCCAGAACGAGAGAGGGAAAATGTCCGCCAGTGAGTCGTTTTACTGGCCGTCCCGTCCTCCCTACCAATCCCCGCGTAGCTTGCTGGCAGTCCTCGTGCCCTTCACACTGATTGGCCGAGCGTCTTGCGCCTTTGGTGTCATTGGTTGGTGGCCAATCACAAGCTCTTCCTTACCCTGCCAATCGGCGCTCTGCTCTTATTTCGCCCCTCCCCCTTGTCAATCAAGAGTCCTCCTGAGCTTGGCTATTGCCTGCCTTGCACGATGTTTGTCTTCCATGGCGCCATTGTACGCGGCTGCTTCCTGCTTGTTTCTTCCGGTCAGTTTTATTGTCAGTCATTGTAAGGGGGGATTTAATAAATGTGTGCAGCTAAGGGGCGAGCTAAGTGTCTATGGTGCGGTGCCAAAAGGGACAACGGGATAGCGACAGGGGGTTGACATACAAGGGAATTTTACCCATAATCCCTGAACTAATTAGCATGCCCCACCCCCTCGTAACAGGGACAAATATACAACTTATCCGACATCCGGGCTACAGGTCCCTGACTTACTGTACATCGAGATGGTTCTTCTATCACGATCATCGGAGCACCTACCTATGCATATCTACCTGGATTTAGATATTCCCCCCATACCCGAAATTTATAACAGTATGTTTGTCCAGGCCATAACACGTTTATCCATTGAGCTTTTGTCATAAAATCTTTATTATGAGAATATAGAGAAATAAATTAAAAATTGGGTCAAAATTTGAAAGGGCAAGGTCATATAGTGACTATAAATAGCCCTTATTAGCCCCACTGCAGCCCGTCATCGGAGACGTGCTGTTCTTAAAAAAAAATCGTTTCCATGTTCATTTATATATTTACCATTGAGCATTAGTGCATCTGTCGAGGCCATAACTTTTTTACCATTTGAGCTTTTGCCATCAAACCTTAAACAAATGTATATGAGAATACAGAGAAAATAATAAAAAATTGGGTCAAAATGTGAAAGGGCAAAGTCATAGTTACTAAAAATAGCCCTTATTAGCCCCACCTCAGCGTTTCAAGCAAGAGACGTCCATTTTTATTTTTTATCAATTCCATGTTGTGATTCTCTATTTACCATTGATATTCATCTGTGTCTATCCAAGCCATAACTTTTTTTACCATTTGAACTTTTATCATCAAATTTTCAACAAACCTTTATTATGCGAATATCAACACTAAAATACACAATTTCTGTCTGTCTGACGATTTTTCAGAGCAATACATTTGATCGTTACTTATCCAATCTCAACCAAACTTGATGAGGACGAAGGATCACAAAATGAAGGTTGTAGCGAATTCATTTGCCTCACCCCCGAAGGGGGTTTTCTCCACGAAGGGGGTTTTCTCCACGAAGGGGGTTTTCCCAGCCAATAGGGTTGCATGGTGAGGTGTATGTCAGTGTTAAGATAGCTCTATCGTGGCATTTTTCCAAGTCTGCTTCTAATAACAAAAGCATAATATTTAATAATAATAATATAATAATAATGCATTTATTTTATATAGCGCTTTTCAGGAAGCCCAAAGACGCTTTTTGTAATGTTATTACAAAACAAAATTAATACTAACTAGAACTGCCACTTTATAACTGCTGGCAGTGATGACCGGTTTCCTCCGTCTTTCCACTTTCATACAACCCCGCTTTCACATTATTTTTTACACACACACACACAAACACACACACACACACACTCACACACACACACACACACACACACACACAACACACACACATCCCCCCACACACTCACGTCCACAGACACACATCCCCACACACACACATCCAGACACACACACACATACACATCCTCACAGGCTTACTTGGGGGTTCTCCATATAAAATGAGATAGTGTTATATTTTCGTCCAAAATAGTTGGAATTTTGCCAAATCTGTTTTGGTTGAATGTGAGTATACCCTATCGACTACCAAATCCGAAAGCCGAATTTAAGATGTTTAAAGAGAATAAACCTGAAAAATCACACTGCGAGAATCTGTGACATGGAATTGAGAAGCTCATGCAGAGTTTCTTCTTCTTCACACAATAACATCTAGCTTCCAGACCGTACATCCATTCATCTTGAAATTTTGCGCCCTTGTTCCACTTCATGACTTCTACTTTATTATAAAGTTTCACGTCGATCAATGAAGCGGTTTAAATATTTTCGTTTTAATCACTTATTGCTGCCATCCGATGTGAGCTATCGCAAATTCCCAAAGGGCTTTTTAGTATGCCGACATGGGGAACATAATTAAGAAGTTTCCATTCGATATGATAAAAAATGAGGGAGGAGCTAGGTTTTAAAGCTTTATGCTTCGAAAAGTCATAGCTCCGAAACCATGTGACTTATGACGTCATGCTCGCTGAACTTTTTGTTCGTCATGGACATGCAATTCTGCCTGCAAAGTTTGGCATTGATCTGTTCAGTAGTTTCGGAGAAAATGGATTTTTAGTGGTTTTTCAGGCTTACCACTTAAACCAATATGGCGGTCGAACCACGTGACCTACGACGTAATTATCATTTTTTTCTACATCAATTTATACCGAGATGATGCTCATTAAATTTCATTCTGATTGGATGAAGTTTTTTACTTGTTGAATTATGACATCATAATACATGCACCTATGACATCATCATTCACATATGTTATTCTGCATGGAGAATTCTTTACAATGAGACATATCTCAATTCTTTCTGTGCAGCTCTTTTGGAAATATAGAGGTGCAAAGTTTTTCGGTTTTTCCAAGATGGCGCCCGTACCACGTGACGTACGACATCGTAATTACCATTAAAGATTCTGCAGGCCAATTCGCTCCTTTGGTGAACATTTCCTGTCCATTGGCCAAACCATTGCAGAGAAAATGATATTTAAAGAAAATAAACCGGAAAAATGCCAGTGCTGGAATCATTGACATAGCCTGAGATGCTCATGCAGAGGTTCTTCTTCTTCACAAAATAACAGCTTCTAGCTTCCAGACCGTACATCCAATCATCTTGAAATTTTGCACACTTGTTCCACTTCATGCCTTCTGCAATACCATAAAGTTTCACGTCGATCAATGAAGCGGTTCAAGAGATATAATTTTAAAAATATTTTTCGTTTAATTAATTATTTATCGCTGCCATTCTTCCATGTGAGCTATCGCAAATTCCAAAAGGACATTTTAGCATGCCGACATGGGGAACATAATTGTGAAGTTTCCATTCAATATGATAAAAAATGAGGGAGGAGCTAGGTTTTAAAGGTTGATGCTTCAAATCGTCATAGCTCCTAAACCATATGACTTATAACGTCATGCTCGCTGAACGTTTTGTTTGTCATGGGTATGCGATTCTGCCTGTTAAGGTTGGCCTCGATGTTGGGTGTTGGGCTAGCGGCTAGGGTGCCGGCTTAGGATCCTAGGATCCCGGGTTCGAATCCCGGTCAGATCGCTGAATTAACGCCAGGGGGGTTGACTCAGCCTGTCATATTAACGCCAGGGGGGTTGACTCAGCCTGTCATCCTTCCGAGGTCGGCAAATTGAGTACCAGTTCACTGGTAATTCCCTGCTTGTCGTTAAAGGCGGCAAAAAGGGTTGGCGTCAGGAAGGGCATCCGGCCGTAAAACATTGCTTCAAAAAGGGGATCGAAAAGCAACAACAACCACGGTCCCCGAAAAAGGCCAACCCCCGCTTTGCGGGGAAAAATGGCCTCTAAAGGTGGTTATTTATATATATATAAGGTTGGCCTCGATCTGTTTAGTTGTTTCAGAGAAAATGGATTTTTAGTTGTTTTTTCAGGCTTCTCACTTAAAACAATATGGCGGGCGAACCACGTGACCTACATGAGAATTATGACGTTAACATCAGGGACAGTAGATATAGGAGACCAGTCCTGATGTGAGATGAATGCTTGCAGTCACTGTCAATCTGCCTGAGTGAACTGCCAGACTTGCCGGCACTGATGCGGTTCTCTGAGAATATTCAGAGAGATGAAAAGTTTGTGAAAGACTTTGGCCAAATACTTTCCCTGGCCGGACTGACATGAAGGTGGGTATAATTGGAGCCGTTAATGCCACTCCATTCATTTTGTGATCTTAATCAACATTCATAACATTTTTATTGAAATTTCCCTAAGCCTTGATTTTTAAGTTAAAAATAATTAAATGAGCTTTGCCACCGATATAAATCACATGTACAAAAGCCACAACTGAGTTCCATTTGTGCTCTCTATGCAATCCTGTTTAGTATTCTCAACTGAACCCAGGGCTCATGATGCTGGGATGTTCGTGAAGTCCTCCATATGACATGTAGAAGCTCCTCCACAAGTCATTAGAATTTTTTTTCTGCAGCAAATTATGATGCTCAAGAAATTTCATCTTGATCGGATGAAGTTTTGTGCTTGTCGAATTATGACGTCATAATGGAGGCACCTATGACATCATCATTCGCATATGTTATGCTGCATGGAGAGTTATTTACAATGGGACATGTCTCAATTCTTTCTGTGTAGCGCTTTTGGAGATATAGAGGTGCAAATTTTTGGAGATATAGAGATATGGAGAAGATATAGATTATAGAGAATAAGAAAAAGAAAAATTCTCAGAATAATAATAGGTATTCCTCTGCATTATTAATATCTCCCCTCTCCAAGGGTGTTTCCTGCTTGAACAAACGCCATGTCAACGTTTATGAATAGCTTATCGTGGTTTTTTATGGGAGCACCAGGCCTGACCAGAAGCAAAAATATTATAAACTACAAAGACGTATGATTACCTTTTTAAACAGTTGCTAATGCTGTTTAACATGAAACTGAAAGAAATTTGGCAACTGCTGTTGTTTTAAAAGTCACCACTGCAGTTGATTAACTTTTTAACCAGATTAAAACGGTAAATGATTTCCTTTTTCAACAGTCGCACTGCTGTTTAACACGAAACTGAAAGGGAGGAAACCTACTGTGTGTTCAGTTACCAAGCAGCTAGCTAGAGCTTACCAAGCCGGCCATTCCTTATCAACGGTTTTGAATGGAGTGCTTACTCGAATGCTTAAGCCACTTGATGAGCTCTTTACACAAAACTTGGTATATGAACACCTCCCCTCCACCCAATGTTATTGGGGCCCGACCGTTGTTCTACTGTAATCTATATATCCCATAGAGGAATGACCCTTCGTGCCACCCCGTGGGGAATGGGTGCACTAGTTAATAAAATGTACAATTTTTTTTGTTGTTCGAGTACAAAGTGGACGCAGCCAGGCTTTGCATTTTGAGATGCTTTCTAATTACCCTCGCCAGAGGAGAGGGTATTGCATTTGAGTCCGTTTGTTACTTGCCGGAATTTTTCCGGAAAATATGTTGGTTGGTTGGTTTGTCTCTCTGTTTGGATGTTTGTCTGTTTGTGCACAGTACTACATCTACATCGTTGCACATAGCATTGCCATACTTTACACACATATTTGTCTTGCCCTGGAATAGACTGTGCCCAATTTTTAACTCTCTTGGCCCAAGGCTTCCATTATGACGTCATAATTCGACTAGTATAAAACTTCATCCAATCAAGATGCAATTTCTTGAGTGCCATGTCATCATAAACTGGTGGAGAAAAAAAACTAACGATGACGTCATCGGTCACGTGGTTCGGCCGCCATCTTGGAAAAACAGAAAAACTTTGCACCTCTATATCTCCAAAAGCACTGTATAGAAAAAATTGAGACATGGCTTATTGTAAAGAACTCTCCATGGGGAATAAAATATGTTAATGATGATGTCATAGGTTCCTCCATTATGACATCATTGGACAAGTACAAAACTTCATCCGATCAAGATGAAATTTCTTGAGCGTCATCTGGGGATAAATTGGTGGAGAAAAAAAAAAATGATAACGTCATCGGTCACATGGTTCAGCCGCCATATTTGTTTTAACACAAAGGCCTTAAAAACACTAAAAACACGTCCTGGCGAGGGTCTGCAATCTCTGATTGCTCTTTCTTGTTTTCATTTGAATCTGGCTTGTGATGCTGGAATCCCAGGTTCATAACTCCTTAACTACATACGATGCTTATTTGTCAGTTGTCTTCCTTGTAATTCATCTAAATGTACACCGACTTGTTCATATGTGCTCGGCAATCATGTGCTACATCAGACACTAAAAAAGAATACTTCACTGTTAAGGAAGCTCCCTTCTAATGCAAGCGCAAAGTTTTTATAATTTTTTCATCACTGACCTGAAGACCCTCTTATGCTAATGAGCCAAGTTGGGGGTCCACATACAAATCTCTCCCACTGGGATGTGTAAGAAAGTTCCCTTGTTTAGATTTCATTTGCTCACCTGGTTTGATCTCTTTCTGCCCCAGTTTGCTTTCTTAATTCCTCCGATTAATTACTAAATCTTTGTGCAGCCGTCTATTTGCTGATAAGCAGTTATGTGACCTTTGACTCCTTTACACAACGCAAAATATGAAAACACACCATGTTGTAATTTGAAATCTCGATGACGATAAAGCATTAAAGCATAATTACGAGTGAGGAATGTCAGGAGGTTGGGGGGTCAGGAAGGTGTCTATGACCACATCATTATGGAATGGAGGGATGAGTTGTTTAAACACTGTGCTCCTTTGTGCAATAAGGGCCCATCTATTTATTACGTACAAATGAGGATGGAGGTCGTTCAGGCCCATGGTGCATATGAGGGAAAGAGAATGGACTAGGAGAGGTATCTATGTATGTAATATATACAGGGCCTCTTGTACTGTGAGGATTACACAAAGAACCTGCAGGGATATGTGGGATACCCAATACTGCTTGAACAGAGAATTATACCTCAGACAAACATGGACAGCTTCGGTTGGACATTGTAGCAGTATACTATAGATTACATTGTTGTCGTTTATTCACTTCCCCTTCAGAGGCTCTCTGTTGCAGTCGCATGGCCCCGCTGAGCCAACAGCAGTTGCAGAAGGTAGATGATTCGAATGACTCATAGCTGTTAATTTGTTGGTCATCTCAAACGGATAACGTGTATGAGTTACAAACACACTCCACATATTGCTTCCAAAACACCATGACATTGATGGCGTGCCGACGGACATCGAAGCCGGTACACCAGGAAAAATCCCAGAACCATCGAAAAGCGTGCGTAAATGAGATTTACGTTAAAAAACAAACCTCAACCAGTATCTAGCATTTGAAAATTATAATTTATATAACTATAAACTGTGAAATAAAAATCTCAATGAAAATTTATGTAAAAACAGTAAATGGGTCGGTAAAAAAATAAATTGATATATAGCAGCAGGTTAGGGATGCTTGCCTATAATCATAAAGCTTCTATTTATCATGTACCTACGTACGAAGCACGGTTTCTTATTGCTTGCAGAATGTGTAAGCATACCCCACTAGTGGATGAATTTATTTAATATTTCTGAATGAAACATTAAGACTCCACATCAGTCATCTTTCTCCCCCAATCATCAGATATAAATAACTACCCAGCTACCATACTGACGTTGGTTTAACATTTGCCCACTGTCAGCACCACCAATGGCCCAACCTTGCATTAGTGGAGGGCAGAACGTTATTGGAACGATATTGGACAGGGGAACAAATTCACCCATGGGAAACAGAGGGACTCGAGAATGCAGGTGAGCAAGAAGTTTGGACATTGAGATGTTGACCAGGAGGAGTTTGCTGGATGAGCGTTTGTCCTGGTAGAGCCTAGGTAGTAGAAGGTGCTAGAAAGAGCTTGGGGAGCAATAAGCAAGACCAAATGGAAGATGGTCAGAATTCGAAAGAAGACGAAGCAGTCAACTGTGAGAAGTCCTAAGGCCATGCACAACAGGCTTTGGATGGGTGAATCATTCTATTTTATCAGAGCCTTGGCTTCCCATAATTTCATGAATGAGAGGCAGGATAGAGATGAATCGGCCCACAAGGGAAAACAATACTCAATATTGGACTTCCTGGTGCAGAATATCCAGCCTGCTCATGGCTTTATTGGCCAGTTTGAAGATGGGGTCTGCCTGGGAGGGGTCACAGTCTATAGTATGGCCCCAGAGTTGAATGTCTTCCAGAAATTGTACAGATTGTCGGAATTTGACTGATGGTCTTAGATGGTCCTTGTAGTGTGAAGCTGTGATTGAAAGTCTTGAAATTACGTCATCGCAAACAATAATTTTTCATTCGCATTGCAAAGATACATCGTAAAGGTACAAATTCGGTTACAATTACACAATGTTCAGTGAAGACATTCACGAGAACAACACTCGGTAGAGCGCATACCTCCGCCAGGCTGAACAGTTTACGTTTTGTATCCCATTGATAAACTGGATCTGCATCCGGATCTTCACGAAAATCGAATCAGGTTGTTCTTGTCACATAACAAACTGATTCACTAAGATTTGTCATAACTCGTCCGCAACGTTTTGAAATATTGTGCTATATATCGTTTTTGGCCCCATCTCTCAATGGACTTCACAATGGTGACGAATCACTTAAAAATTAAATAATGTTCATATCCAGATATGGATCCGAATCTTCACCAAAATCGAATCCATTCTTCCTTGTCACGCATCGAACCTGTCCACAAAATTTCGTGTGAATTCAGGCAGACACACAAACAAAGGTGAAAACACAACCTCTTTCCACCTTCGGTGGCAGAGGTAATGACTACCTGCTCTAGCTGGTACAAATCCTGCTGCATAATCAGAATGAAAGCTTATAAGCTGGTTTTTAATGAACCCGTGCATGGTGCAGCCTCCAACAACAACTATATATGAAGGCCTATAATCCCTAGATTGTGCTGAGCATGGCCGTGTGGTGAGGGCATTGTACTACCACACGTTGTGGGTTCAAATCCTGGTTGTTGTTGTTGTTGTTCTTGTTTCGAATGCAGCCTTTGGCTGCTCTGTGCATCATTTTCTGGAAGCATCACAAGGGCTGATATCCTGGAGATTGGGAGTTTAAAACTAGCTAGTTCGAAGCATCAGTATTTGGGACTTGGACTTGGACTTGGATTCCCCCCTCCCTTCCCATGCCTACTTCCCCCAAGCCCTCTATCTCCCACAGATCTCCCGATGTCCCTGCTATCAAATGTTGTACTTGTGTGCTTCCCCCTCTCTTCCCATCTTGTCTACCGCTCCCCTTATTATATGTTTTATGTGTCCGTTTTTTTTTTTGTGATTGATGTTAGCTCTTTCACGAGCCTCGATCTTGTATACAAAAAAATATATAAAAATTCTCTGAGCTGGTAGGAAAGCCTAGAGGTATGAACGCTCGACTGTGAGTTGTCCAGCCTGGAATTGAATCTCGACCTAGCAATAAACTGTCATGGTGGCGTTTCGCAGGGCCCGGCATCGGGTCTGATGTCCTTCTCGAAGAGTTGTTGTTGTTTAACCCAAGGCAGTTCTCCCAAACAAGCCCGCAGCATGAAGACAGCCGACCGATCCCCCAGGTGCCACCCAGAGATCCCCCACATCCAGGAGGGTGTACCCCCGCCTTCACGAAGTCATGGCCATGGCAGAGTGAGAGAATGAGAGGGAGACAGACAGACAGACAGACTGACAGACACACGAGGGAATGGGCCTGAACTGCTCACTACATAAAAGACCCAAAATTCCACACCCATATTGAAAATACAATTATATTAAATCAGTTCTTCATTCTGTTACCTAACATCGAACATTTTTTTTTAATACAATGCCCATGGGTCATAGAAAGATTTACATATAAATTAAATTGAGTAAAGGTACAACGTGAAACGATAATCTACTTAACATTAAACGGCATTTGCAGGAGGCCTGCATGCTGATGACCGCCAAGTGGCTCCGCAATCGCAACCCCCTCTTCCTTTCATGTTCCACTACCTTTGTATAAGTCTAAATTTGTGTGGGCTCTTCAGGGATGCCTTCGGATTTTAATTGCCCTGAGCTTGCACTATAGCTTGGCGGACCATGTGATTAATAAAAAAAGACTTCATTTTCGGCCTGCTTTTAATTTATTTATTAAATAATGGTCCCAGAATCCATTTGCATTCCAATTTTTCTCCCTATAATTCATTCCACTCTTTAATATCTTTCACGCCTTCATTATTGGATTTGTACAAGAGGGAATTGATTGTGATTTGTGGCCACATTTAAGTTAGAATCATGAGCAACTTTTTTTTCACCCCCAGAAGCCCATTTTTTAGGGTGAGGTTAAACCAGGACAGGTGAATGGGAATTTAGCCAATGGCCTCTTATATATTCGATACTCTGAACGAACCATGTCTTCTTTTCCTCCACAATTCGTCCATTTATTGTCTTCTTCCTCCTTACCCACCAACTACTCTTCTCTCCACTAATACCTTTGAATTTTTGAAAATAATACCTTCGCAATACCTTTTTTTAAATATCCAAAAAAATAAAAACAAACAAAAAACTAGATGGTATTCATAGAATATTTACCCTGCGCAGTCAACTTGGTGTGAGCCAACACTTCTGTTTTTAAACGTTTTTAAAAATCCAATATGGCTGCCAGACCACCTGAGCGATGGCATCATAAATTTATATTCTCTAAATAATTGTTGCATAGATCATGCTCAATAAATTTCAAACTGATCAGACTAAACATTGTCCCTGTCGAATTATGACGTCATAATTATGGCACCAACGACGTCATAGTTAGCAACACCTATTCCCCATATGGAGTTATTTACAATGAGCCATGTTTCAATTTTTTTCCATAGAGCGGTTTTGGAGATATAGAGGTGCAACGTTTTTCGGTTTTTCCAAGATGGCGCCTGTAATACATGACCTATGACGTCATGATTATGATTAAAATATTCTAAAGGAGGAGGCGCTCCTGTCGTGAAAATTTCGTGTCCATCAGACCAACAGTTGCTGATTTTAAAAAAAAATAATGATCGGATGGATGTGTTGTATTTGTCAAATTATAACGTCATAACGAAGGCACCGATGACATCATCATTAACATATCTTATTCCCCATAGGGAGTCGTGGACAATGAGCCAGGTCTCAGTTTTTTCCATGGAATGGTTTCAGAGATATAGAGGTGCGAAGTTTTTCCAAGATGGCGCCTGTACCACGTGACCTATGACGTCATAATAATCATTGAAATATTCTACAGGAGGAGGCCCTCCTATGGTGAAAATTTAGTGTCAATCGCACCAACAATTGCAGAGAAAAAAATTCATACTGATCGAATCAAGCGTTGTACTAGTCGAATTATGACGTCATAATTAAAGTACCAATGACATCATCATTAAAATGTCTTATTCCCCAAGCAAAGTACTTGACAATGAGCCATGTTTCAGTTTTTTTCCATGGAGCGGTTTCGGAGATATAGAGGTGCAATCTTTTTTCGATTTTTCCAAAATGGCGCCTGTATCACGTGACATATGACGTCATAATTATCATTTTAAATATTCCACAGGAGGAGCCGCTCATATTCTGAAAATTTAGCGCCAATCGGGCTAACATTGCAGAGGAATATTTTTTTTCATGCTGATCAGATCAAGTGTTGTACTTGTCGAATTATGACGTCATAATGAAGGCACTGATGACATCATCATCAACATATCTTATTCCCCATGCTGAGTACTTGACAATGAGCCATGTTTCATTTTTTCCATTGAGCAGTTTGGGAGATATAGAGGTGTAACGTTTTTTTCAAGATGGCGGCTGTACCACGTGACCTATGACGCCATACTATTCACTAAAATATTACTGCGTCGAGCTAGGAGATTGATTCCAGGGGCTAGCTGGATTAAGCTTGAGGAACATTTGAAGGAGATGGGAATATGTTGTTGAAGAGTTGAGGGGATTTCATTGAGATCTATATAAATAAAGGAGGAGTGTCTGTGTGTGTGTGTGTGTGTGTCTGTCTGGATGTCCGCTTATAACTCAAGAACTACACATCGGAGAAAAGTTTTAGACACAGATTCGGAATCAGCATAAAATTCCGGTGGTTAAAGGCTACTTTTTATTTTAATATCAATGGTTTAAAAAACCGGGCCAGCTGCAATTCCATGGTGTAGTTTGTGGCGGCGCTATTGCCCCTTTCCGATCCCATGATGCATTGCGGTTCCGATTCGCGATAAGGTCTATGCGCTATCACCGACACTTTTCCACCTTTTCCATACCTTTTAATCAGATTTACCTTATCGTCCATCGTAACCACATTACGCTTGGAAACACTAGCATTATCCTTCTTCGGACCCATGGCTAACACAGACACAGTAAAGGAATACTGTATGTCACCTCTGTTTTGAATGAGAATCAGCGGTTGTGCGTACGTACAGTATACTGTACGTACATATTTATATTTTTTTAATGTGCTTTTAATTGTATTTTAAATTGTATTTTAGCTTCTTTTATTGTTAATTTATGTACTATTTTATTTATTTTAAATATATTTTTAAGGAAAACATGTTTTCATGTCCGTAGGAGTGACGTAATGTCGCACATAATGACGTTCGCTGCCCGGTTATGAAAGAAATTATGATTCTCTTGCCAAAGTGACATGCAGATCAGGCAGTAAACCTCCCAACTGAGTTTCTCAACAGTCGTCAGCCTCAAGGACTCCCAACACACAGGTTGATTCTCAAGGTGGGAGCACCAATCATGCTTCGAAAGGTGGGTTTTCATGGGACACGCGAACGGTTCGCGAAGGATGCGAATGTCGAAAAAATGGCAAAGTCCAACATTCGTATTTTAGGCTCCAAAAGTTCGCCAAACATGCGCGGGGGTTCGGAAGCATCGTCAATTGTTCGCAGGAGTCGTTTTTTGTTCGGCGGGAATTTCAAAAAAGTTTACGTTTTTTAAGTTTTCAAAAAAGTTTGAAATTCCCGCCGAACAAAAAACGACTCCTGCGAACAATTGACGACGCTTCCGATCCCCCGCGCATGTTTGGCGAACTTTTGGAGCCTAAAATACGAATGTTGGACTTTACCATTTTTTCGACATTCGCATCCTTCGCGAACCGTTCGCGTGTCCCGTGAAAACCCACCTTAAGGAATCTTGATCCACCAAAGCTGTGTAATGGAACACGATTGACAATCCAGCAAATGATGCCGCATGTCCTAGAGGCAACCATCCTCTCAGGACAATACAGAGGAGAGAAAGTATTCATTCCAAAGATACCACTTATTCCACCTGACCTTCCATTCTCCTTCAAGAGGATTCAGTTCCCCATCAGGCTATGTTTTGCTATGTCCATCAACAGGGCGCAGGGGCAATCAATGAAGGTTGTAGGCCTGAACTTCACAGAACAAGTGTTTGCCCATGGCCAGCTGTACGTGGGCTGCTCGAGGCTTGGAAAACCAAGTAATCTTTGTCTTGGCACCAAGTAAGAAAACCAGAAATGTTATATACCCCTGAGGTTTTGAGAAATTGAAAATTGAAAAAACGTCATGTAGGAAATGTACTGTGATATTGCTCTAAAATATACATGTTCTTTTCATCATATATTTGTATTATTCTTATTCAACCCGGGTGAAGCCGGGTACCTCAGCTAGTGTTTAATAAAGTGATGGGAGTGGAAGAGGTGCAGTTTTTTTTTTTTTGCAGTGGATAGTCGTAGGACAAGGGACTATAGCTTGAGGGTAAATAAAGGTAGTGGCAGTGTCGGGGTGGATAGATTTAAATTGGAATTTGATGGGTACCTAGATACATTTGCAACAGAGGTGTATGGGGATATTGGCTTGTGTGCATGGTAGGTAGTTTGAATGTGGATGGGTGATCCTACTGAGGTTGATGCAGCACAGGCATGATGGACCAAATGGCCTCCTTACCATGCAGGTGGAGGGGTGGGTGTGGGCTGTTCCATTCAGTTCAAGCAGTTGTATTCAAGCGAATCTTTGTAAACGAAATGTTAGCCGTTAGCAATGAACAACAAAAAAAATCCTCCGCAAGTTGATCTAAGCACTCATTTGGGATTTGTTTACGAGCCAATTAAATTGCATTTCGTTGCAGCAGCTGCCAATAAATGTTTGTGCTTTCGACAAAAGAGAAAATACGGTATATATTTCTGTAAAGACCCTGCAGTAGGCCATAGTATTTGGCTGCTCATCACCGAGAGCAAATCTGTGATTGATGTCTGCTCATTTATTTGTTTTATGGTTGCGGAGTGAATCCTTAATGCCCTATGTGTCCCCCTCCCCCCCCCCCCCTCATGTAGCGACTGTTAAACGTGCCCTTAAAATGCAATCGAACGATTTATATGCAAGGGCTAATGGAGGCCGGTAGTCGAATTGTCTGGGACGGTGCCAGCAGGGGGAGCTGCATTGTGGAACATGCTTTATTATTCGAGCAAACGTTCGGCCGGTTAACTGGTTTCGGGAGGAAATATCCAGCCACATGTAGATGTTAAATATTTATGGTATCTACACTCTTTAACCACCAAGATGGCCCCCTCGGGGCTCTATGAATGATGAACCCCCAACAGGAAATCAGGTTTTATAATGATGAAGTGATAAAAAAAATTATATAAAAGCTAGTGGTTGGGATTTATATGCATCGTTTAAAAATAAAAATGCGCATCCAACCGAAAAAGTAAATCGATCCACACTGCTAATCTAGAAATAAACAACCGGGAGCAGATCTGGTCTCAGGTGACATCCGTTTCCCAGCAAGCCTCCTCAGGCCAATATACCTCAGATATATATATATATATATATTGGGCCTATAGAAAGTTTATACCCCTTTCAAAATTTTCACTTTTTGTTGCCTTATAGCCTGGAATTAAAATGCATTAAATCGGACTTTTTCCACCTTTATTTACACATCATAACCCACAACATCCAAGTGAAAAACAAATTCCACAAATTTCAGAAGATTAATTAAAAATACAACACTAGGCTTGGATTCAGGGATCTTTGTTCCTTTCACATTTCTCCCTACTTTTTAATATTTCTCTTTATTCATTCTAATTCTGGCTTCTCCTTTATTTCTCTCTTTCGTTATCTATCTGTCTGTCTTCGGAGAAGTTAATTCTTGCAGATTTTTTTTTTCTGGAAGGCTCACTTGGCTGCGCTTGCATGGGTTTGAGGTAGAGGGGTAGCGACTGAAACCCGAATCCTATTCAGGTTCCTTCTGGTGACCCCATCTTTGATCTTTACTTTTTTTTGGTTCCTTCTGATGACTCCAATAATGCAGTATTTGTTTTTTTTCTGTTTCATCATCATCATCATATATATATATATATATATTTAAGAAACAGGAAGTAAATTCCTGCGTGGGGCTAGTGTGAAAAAATTCTGACTCGAACCCGGGAACCTCATCACTTACACGGTGCCAGCCCACTGAGCTATTGAGTCTCCGGGATATCCTCAGAGATTTCTCACTCATATATATATATATTATACACATACATATATAATGGGTATTGGTGTGGGTGTACCTGACACTGCATGACAAAACACTATGTAGGCGTTCCGGCAAATGTTATGCATTGAAAACGTTTGGAGTTATTGTCCTTATGGTGGTAAGCTTTACCCGGTGGTGGTGTTGGGGCCTTGTGGGGAATGAAAAGCTATGGAGTTATCAGCGTCATGATGATTACCTTTTGCCTGTGGGTTTGCAGCAGTACTGCCTGACCCCACATCCCAATATACAGTACAGTTTATAACGGCCTTTGGTTGCCTCAAAATGGCCTTCAATGCCAACGCGTGGTAGCTTGAAACGTTGCCTAGATTCCGAAGTACCGACACTCTACATTTGGGGCCGCTTGGTGCTACAGTTCGGCCGTTAAAGAGTAACAAACAAACCCATAAAGACCTGAAATTATTTATAATATATATTTAAGAAGAAACTATTTCACAAAAAAAAATGCAACAAAAGAAAATCCCCAAAAATAACTCCCTGTCACAAAACAAAGTGTCTGCAAAATCTAAACCTAAAGTCCTCCGACCTCTTCTGTCCTGCCCCAGTTGTTGTTCGAACTCTGTTTTATCAAGCGGAAATAATTTTACTATCATTTCAGCGAGCCCTTGAGGGAAATAAACATTATGGAAGTCTGTAATGGATTGATGATGGAGTGTTTGTATCATGATAGACATTGGAGAGGACACCAGCTGTGCTGTAGGAAAATGGTGCCTGGTAATACCAAACTCTTACATAAACATGCAAATGTCATCTACAATGACTACTTTGCTGGGATATAAAGAATCCAGCTGTGTGCATGGGGTTTCCTTGTGAAAATTCTGTCAGAAATATGCAATCTTTTTCTGCCATATTTAAAACAGATAACCCGCATTGTTTCAGGAGGACTTTGTGACACTAAATGGCAAACATTCTGACTATGAGGTTGCAAAAATCACATTTTTTTTGTGTGTTTAAAGGAATATGTGTGTTCACCTTATCGTTATTCAACATCTAGTGTTTCTAACTTGGAAAGCACACCATTCTAGATTAACTGATCGTGGCTGTTTCATTTTCCCAGCATTCCTTGGGCCCAGACGGACAAGTGTAAGTCGCTATATTTCACACAGAGACACTATAATATCTCTGGAAGCATGTAGAAAGACTTTCGTTAGAGCGTGGAGCAACATTCGACGCAATTTTAATGTTGTGTTTTACCTTTCCACCAAGTACGGATGGAAACGATAATTCCAGCAGTTAGTTGTGAGATGTTGTCACGTGAAGCATACCTGAGTGTTTTGATGGAACTGTGACCAGTATTGAAGTGAATTGTTTTACACAGGTATCTGTTTAACCTGGTTTAATGGTTCTTTCCATAAAGTTGTGTGATCACGGTGTTACTCACATTAGGTTTGACGTCTTAAGCATGAAAATCACAGGTTTTTATTTTGTTACATGGAAAAGGGAGGGGATCCATAGCCAGACTGTGGTAAGTGTTGTATGGTCCGTGTGATTGGAGTCACGGTTAGATTGCCATATAATAGGGACCTCTCATGATAAGGCGTTTGTTACACCTGACACTGAGGAGGCAGCATATGTACTTTACAGACAGGATAGACCTTAATTTGTGGGCTTTCACATCTCATATGGTAGGCGGGGCTAGTAGGCGAGAACTTCTCATGAAAGAGGGGGGGGGGGGGGGGAGAGAGAGAGACAAAGAGACAGAGAGAGAGACACACACACATCTGTCTGGCAAATGTGTGTCAGCCATGGTGGCGTAATGTGCTGTGGAGATGGAAGTGCCATCCTGCAATTATTCTTTTAAGCGCCTCTCCCATGTGTGGGATGGCAAGAGCAGAGAACTCCGCTCAGGAGAACGAGGGACCTGGCTTGCGGAAGGAGGGAACGTAGGAGATTTGTGGAGATGAACAAGAAGCGGCCAGGGTGTTCAGGCCTGAGATGACAAAAGCCGAGTGTGGAAGGACAAGCAAAACTGATCACAAAGTTTTGGAGAGGACAAATTGTGGCTATGTGTGTTGGGATTGACTCTAGTTGGAATCACCCTGTGTTTGTGGATCGTGGAGGAAGAGGATGGAGAGCAGACCAGGAGGAAATCACAAAAAGGACAAAGGGGTCCACGAGGCCTGGTTGAGGAGGCGAATTGACACTGGCATTCCACACCAAACACAATCTTCATCATGCTCGTTTTGGGTCATGGGTGCTATCATCTCGTACCTGGTTCCCGAAGCGGTCTATTTTGAGTCTGGCTTACACCCCACCCATCAGATAAAGGGAAGTCTTGCCTAATTGTTTTCTTGCATGAGTGTGATCTGTGGTGCCCAGTGGGTTAGGAATTGCTTTATTTCTCAATCATTGTACATAAGTTTGAATATTCCCATTTACCCCGTTGTGTACATTTGACTCACTTGGTTCGGTCCGTTTTTTGTTTATAGCATCTTGTTGCCCTCTTCCCTGTTTACTTTACAAATACACCCTTTCAAAGGTAAGAAAACCTGTTTCAGCCATTTGTCTGCTTTCCGTGTACATGTGCCTCCATTATTTCGGCCCAATTGATTGCTTCATTGACAACAGTAAAGTTAGAATCAATTCATTGAACGCAGTGCAATAAAAGATCATTCGGTCCATTTACCGAGACTAAGGCGCTGAGGTTTCTGTGTTAACGGGAGCTTCAGACGTGGCAATATCAACAAACAATTTTTACCTCCACACCCAAAGGTGGACGAAGGTTATGTTTTCACCCCTGTCTGTTTGTCTGTTTGTTTTTCTGATCACTTTTTCTCAAAAAGTTGTGGACGGATTCAGACGAGACTTGGTGGAGAGGTTGGGTGTGCGATGAGGACGAAATGCTTAGATTTTGGTAAAGAGCCAGATTCGACAATTTTTAAGTGACTATTCACCATTGAGATGTGAGGAAAAAAAACCGATATACAGCACGATATCTGTTGGGTGTGTGACATGAAAAGATTGATTCAATGTTGTGAATATCTGGATCTGGATGGTATATGAGAATTTGGAAAGCAATTCTACACCCTTGAGAAATGGGGCCAAAAACGATGTACCGCACGATATCTCAAACGGGGTTTTCTGTATACATATAGTCGAGGCTCGTGGAAAAGGTTATGGACAGATTATAACAAAACTTGGTGGTCGAGTTGGTTAGGCAACAAGAACAAGCTGATTCGATTTTGGTTCAGGTCCAGATGCAGATCCGGCCTATCATTTGGGATACAAAACAAACCGTTCAGCCTGGCGGAGGTATGCGCTCTACCAAGTGCTGTTCTAGTTTTCACACTGAACTTCGCCCCCACATTAGTTAACCTTTGCCAGAAACGTGGTTGTGCCCAAGTTCAGGTGATATCAGAGAGTTAACTTGTGAGCGAGAGGGAGGTGTTTTGGTGGAGGTTGAGTATTATAACAAGAAGCGCCATTGGCAGCTATTAAGCAGATGTGCTAGATTTCTACTAATTTGTGTGATTCTTCCTTGGGTGATTAAAGACAGGTAATATAGCCAGCAAATCAGAGCATCACCCAACACCTTTGCAGGTTCTCACAAGGGAGTCGGGTTCAGGTTCTCGCAGATATAGTTGAGCAAACACTTTGTGTAGTTACTGTCACATAGGTTTCTTTTTAAAGGCCTCTCACACTTGAAACCGTCTGCAGTTTAGCCTATATATTACCGTGAAATGTGTTTGAATGGCCAGGCCTATCCAGCAGCACAGTCAGCACGGGAATTTCAAAGTGATTCCACGATTACCATCTGCAAGGAATTCGCCCGGTACACTGTCCACGACTACTTGGCATTCACGGTGAATACACATCAAGACCGCAAATGCGCTGTTCTCTCATCATGGATCGCGTACGGTTCTTTATCCTACGCCTAGCACCGAAATACCTTTCCGGTGTAACAGTTGACATCGGCATTGATCGTAAATAAAACTGTGAGGACAGTTGACACATTTGGGTACGTATCAGGATTTGCCTCTTGTAGACACGTCCACTGAATTTGGCGGTTCTTTCGCTCCCTGTTTGGTCTTTAAGTCCTCCACCGTAGGTGGACAGAGTTTGTGGGTTTCACCCCTGTCTGTGTGTCCATGAATAGGTCATCTCAAAAAGTTGTGGACGGATTCGGACAAAATTTGGTGGAGAGGTTGGGTGTATGACAAGGACAAAATGGTTACATTTTAGTGAAGATCTGGATACAGATACTCTAATTATTAAGTGATTCTTCATCATTGAAAGGTTGATGAGTTGGGTTAGTGACAAGAACAATCCAGGTCCAGATCCAGATCTTGGTTCAGGTCCAGGTCCAGATCCAGATATTGGTTCAGGTCCAGGTCCAGATCCAGATCTTGGTTCAGGTCCAGGTCGAGGTCCAGATCTTGGTTCAAGTCCAAGTCGAGATCCAGATCTTGGTTCAGGTCCAAGTCGAGATCCAGATCTTGGTTCAGGTTCAGGTCGAGATCCAGATCTTGGTTCAGGTCCAAGTCGAGATCCAGATCTTGGTTCAGGTCCAGGTCGAGATCCAGATCTTGGTTCAGGTCCAGGTCGAGGTCCAGATCTTGGTACAGGTCCAGGTCGAGGTCCAGATCTTTGTTCAGGTCCAGGTCAAGATCCAGATCTTTGTTCAGGTCCAGGTCGAGATCCAGATCTTGGTTCAGGTCTAGGTCGAGATCCACATCTTGATTCAGGTCCAGGTTGAGGTCCAGATCTTGGTTCAGATCATTGTCAAGATCCAGATCTTTGTTCAGGTCCAGGTCGAGATCCAGATCTTGGTTCAGGTCAGGTACAGGTCGAGATCCAGATCTTGATTCATGTCCAGGTCGAGATCCAGATCTTGGTTCAGGTCCAGGTAGAGATCCGGCCTGTCCGTAGGATACAAAACGTAAACTGTTCAGCCTGGCGGAGGTATGCGCTCTACCACGATATCTGTGAAACAACCCACGTGCTGTTCCAGTTTTCCTTTGTAAAAGTTCACTTTTCTACAGGGCTTGAAATCCTGAAGGAATATGTGCTGTGAATGCTTAGAGCAGATTAACCTGCAGTGAAAGTGTTGGTTTTCAGAGATTGGGTTGCAATAATAATTGGGCAGTGAATCGATCTTTTGAAGAAACTTGGTTTGAGCCGCAGTTCGCGGATGAGGTGATAGAGGAACGCGTACGACACAGCCTTTTCCAGTAATCCTTTAGCCTATAGCCTGGAGACTGGAATGTTGGATCGATATGTCTGATGTCATGCTGTCCTAGGATGCTTGGCCTCAATGTCGATTTTTTTTTCCTGTTAGGCTTGAGGCTTTTCGTAGGCTGTCCAGGATAGTGTTATCTCACATCTGTTTTGCTAGCGTTTCAGCCACTATAACTGCCTCTTCAGCAGCCGTCACTACATCGATGTCTATCTTCTCGAGCATCTTCGACAGGGAACAATGGACGTGAATGTCGGAATTGAGCATGTGGATTCTCTTGTCTTTGCTGTCTTTATTCACTCCAAACTCCTCCAAGGCATCTGGCTTATCTTTTGGCGATTTGGTAAGTTTTCCTTCAAATGGATCGGTTGTTTCTGACTGCCTTGACCTTTTGGAAAAGAATAACTAAAGAGATTACCATAGTGGATCAGGATTTGTCTTACTGTTTTCTGTCCACATTTTCATGAATTGCATATTAATTTTGGGTTGTTTGAATACCCCAAGCATGATTAAAACTCATATATAGATATTATTACGATAAGTTAGGGCACATAACCAGAGAAGAATAAATCATCAAGCTGAAGCAGCTGGTGTGCACTGAGCTTCAGGTTCCTGGGGTGCGGCTCCATGGCTTCCCGTTGGGGGCGAGAGGGAAATGGTTCCCCAATAACTCCAACGTGCTCCAAACCATCGGGGTGGTCAGGCCGAAGGTGGCGGCACAGAGATTGGCACGGGCAACGCTCCTTTTCTCGCTTGACATGCTGGGAACGTTTGGCACCGACAGCCGGCAGGGGGACGCACCCACCTGACATGTGCATCCGCTCAACCCGGGGTAGGCCGGGGTCACAATTGGAGAGCTGTTAGCTGTCCCACAGGTGACGTAACATAGGTAGGTGACATGACCAGGGAATAGGTGACGACATCAATTATGTATGTATGTACAGTCACGTGAAAAAGTAAGTAAGTACACCCCATGTGAAGTTTTGACTTTTTCAACATATTCAACATACAGCTATTTGATCTTCATTTCAACAATATTGATAGATAAAGGTGATATAATATAACAAATATCATGAAACATTTACATTTTGCAGTCCATTGTATAATTTAAATAAACAAAAATGCAAATTTCGCATGTGGAAAAAGTAAGTACACCCCCACATTTATCACTACTTCAAATACCTAAAATTAGAATCAGGTGCACCAGCTCAGGTACAAATGATTAGAACATCGTTGGAGAGGATCTTGGAGGAACCTATCTTATTTAAACCTCAGACATTTCGTTTGGTTTGCTCTTTGTTGTTGAAGTGTGCGGCGTCACCATGCCTGGATCAAAAGAGCTCTCTGAGGCCTTCGGAAAGAAGGTTATAGATGCCTACGAGTCTGGGAAGGGATTTAGTAAGATCTCCAAACAATTTGAAATCAATCATTCGACTGTCCTGAAGATCATCTACAAGTGGAGAAGATTCCAAACAACTGCCAACTTGTTCAGGCCAGGCCGCCCCAGCAAGTTCAGCCCGAGAGCAGACCGCAAGATGCTGAATGAAGTCTCTAAGAACCCCAGAATGTCATCACGGGACCTACAGGTAGCTCTTGCCACTGTTGATGTCAAATTGCACGAGTCTACCATTAGAAAGAGGCTGCACAAATTTGATCTGCATGGGAGGTGTGCCAGGAGGAAACCTTTTCTGTCCAGAAAGAACATCAGGGCAAGACTATAGTTTGCCAATGAACACCAAGGCAAAGACCAGCACTTCTGGAACAATGTGCTCTGGACAGATGAGTCAAAGGTAGAGCTATTTGGCCACAGTACCAGAAGACATGTTTGGCGAAAACCAAAGACAGCATTTGACCACAAGAACCTGATACCAACTGTAAAGCATGGTGGTGAAAATATTCTGGTTTGGGGCAGCTTTGCTGCATCGGGGCTGGGCAGCTCACCATCATAGAAACCACTATGAATTCTTCATTGTACCAGAGGGTGCTTGAGGATAATGTGAGGCCATCTGTCGGAAAGTTGAAGCTCAACTGAAGGTGGACCTTGCAACATGACAATGTCCCTAAACATACCAGTAAATCCACCAAGGAATGGCTGAAAAGAAAGAAATGGAGGATTCTGGAATGGCCAAGTCAAAGCCCGGATCTGAATCCCATCAAGATGTTGTGGGGGGATTTGAAACGAGCTGTGCATGCAAGAAACCCCTCAAACATCGCACAGCTGAAAGAATTCTGCATGGAGGAGTGGGCAAAAATTTCTCCCAGTCGATGTCAGAGACTGGTAGACAGTTAAAAGAAACGCCTACTTGAGGTTGTTTATGCCAAAGGGGGCAATATCACATATTAGAGCCAAGGGTGTACTTCCTTTTTCCACATGCGAAATTTGCATTTATGTTTATTTAAATTATACAATGGACTACAAAATCTAAATGTTTCATGATATTTGTCATATTATATCACCTTTATCTATCAATATTGTTGAAATGAAGATCAAATAGCTGTATGTTGAAATATGTTGAAAAGGTCAAAACTTTACATGGGGTGTACTTACTTTTTCACGTGACTGTATAGGTATGCATGTGTGTATAGGTAGGGATGTTTCGGTATATATATATATATATATATATATATATATATATATATACATATATATATATATATATATATATATATATATATATATATATATATATATATGTGTGTATAGATATGTATATGTCTTTGTGTAGATGTATTTATGTGTATATGTATATATGTATATATGTGGGTATGTATATGGATATATATGTATGAATATAGATATATAGATGTATATAACTTTCACTTATCTCCGGTTGTTCCTCGTCGGGTCACAGTTTGTTTCGTGGTCTGCCCACAACTTTGTTCACTGTATGGGGTTAAGGATAGTCTCTCTTCCGTAGTGCAGTCACTCAAAGTTGCCTCGGTCGTTTGCAGTATTCAGTTGGTATAGTTTGTTGATTCACAACTGGTGTAGTTTGTTGGTGCACTTTGTTGAACGGCATGTTCGGTTGGTGTAGTTTGTTGGAACGGCTGTTCACAGTGTGCATAAAATTAAGGTGCATTGTGCATTAAGGTGCATTGTGCATTGTGCATTATTGTGCATTGTGCAGTGTGCATTAAATCAAGAAAGATAATCTTACATTATCTCCCTACAAATGTTCTATGCAATCCTTACTATGCCAAGGCCGTACTCCAGAGATGGAGCGGATGTCCTCCAGTGATGGGAGAGGGTGTTGTCGAGAGATGGAGAGGATGTCCTCCAGTGATGGGAGAGGGTGTTGTCGAGAGATGGAGAGGATGTCCTCCAGTGATGGGAGAGGGTGTTGTCGAGAGATGGAGAGGATGTCCTCCAGTGATGGAGAGGATATCCTCCAGTGATGGAGAGGATGTCCCCTAGTGATGGAGAGAATGTCCTCTAGATATGGAGAGGATATCCTCTAGTGATGGAGAGCATGTCCTCTAGATATGGAGAGGATGTCTTCTAGTGTTGGAGAGGATGTCCTCGAGAGGTGGAGAGGATGTCCTCTAGTGATGGAGAGGATATCCTCCAGTGATGGAGAGGATGTCCCCTAGTGATGGAGAGAATGTCCTCTAGATATGGAGAGGATGTCCTCTAGATATGGAGAGGATGTCCTCTGTATATGGAGAGGATGTCCTCTAGATATGGAGAGGATGTCCTCTAGATATGGAGAGGATGTCCTCTAGATATGGAGAGGATGTCCTCCAGATATGGAGAGGATGTCCTCTAGTGATGGAGAGGATGGCCTCTAGTGATGGAGAGTTTGTCCTCTTGTGATGGAGAGGATGTCCTCTAGAGATGGAGAGGATGGCTTCGAGTGATGGAGAAGTTGGCCTCTAGTGATGGAGAGGATGCCCTCTACTGAACACCACCTCTACTTTCACCACTGAACGGAGGCTATGTTTTCACCCCTGTCTATCTGTTTGTCTGCCTATGACCAGGATATCCAAAAAGTTATGGATGGATTCAGACGAAATTTAGTGGACAGTTTGACATGGTCAAATATATTCGGTATTGGTGAGGATCCGGCACTGCAATTTTTTTTAATTTTCTAAGTTATTCTTCACCAATGAGTGATCGGGCCAAAAACGATGTAATGCTTGATATCTCAAAAAGTTGTTTACGGATTATGATAAAACTTGGTGGATGAGTTGGTTAGGTGATAAGAACAAGCCGATTAGGTTCTTGTTTAGGTCTGGATGCAGATCCAGCCTATCAGTGGATACAAAACATAAACTGTTCAGCCTGGGGGAGGTATGCTCTCTACCGAGTGCTGTTATCGTTTTGTGTTTGATTCCCAATTGTGTAGGCAAGTTTCTAACGCTGTCACATGCTGGTTCCACACCATCGCTGTGGACACGACCCACAACTTTTACTCTACAAACATACACTCAACTTCACCACTGATGACACGTGCAACCATTACCAGGCCGCTCCACACACAATAAAACATCAAACATCATGTGCGGTCCTGGCTTCATGGAGGCAAGCGCATGACATCTTGGATGTGAGGGATCTCTGGGTCGCTCCTGTGAGATTGATTGGCTATCTCTGTGCCGCCGGTCTGTTCAACCAGAACTGACTGGGGCAACATAACAACAACAACAACAACCCATGAAAGAGATTCATTGTGAACCTTCCCATTCTGACATGCAATCATACGTTGTTGATGCCATGCAGACAGGAACCAAGACTTTCTGCTTGGTTTCTAAAGAATAGTCAGTTTGACCTTCGGACGACCAATTTAGTATCGGTATATCCTCTGAAACGATGGATCTCTCTTCCATTAATATCCGCCGTGTCTCATCAGTCAGAGTTGTAAAATCTTTTATTGAAGTCTCATCTTTTTACGGTTGCTTTTTATTAATTCTACGATTGTTAATGTCATATATAATTTCTTACTCATTTTTTACTTTACTCTTCTTTCAAAATGGCATTGAGATTTTATTTAAAATTAAAAGTACCAGGAAATAAATTTGATTGATTGATCTTGGCCCTTTTAGTGAAGCCATTTAAAGTATAAAGCATGTTGAGACGTTGGTCACTTTGTACAACCTCAGCTGTCCTTGTCTTGCTGTTTACTCTGTTTTCTTCTCTGTTCTACCTCCTTCTAATTTCATGAAGAACACCTTGTTAGCTATTTAGACGTATACTCGCCATAAGTATGGTTATAAGAACCTGACCTCTGGAGAGGTCAGAACGTCACTGATATCAGCAGGAGTACATATCTACAGATCTTCTCTGTTCATCGGAAAGGTCTATCCCCTTAATGCGGTTTGGGGCCTAGCTCATGTTTCTGATCTCCTTCCATGTACTATTTGCAATGTTTGGTGATATTATACATCGACTTGACTCTCTGCCTTTGTTGTGCTAAGGCCACTCTTCCACTTGCCCAGGAAGTCGCTAGTGAACACCAAACACACTAGTTCAATGTGCATTAGCCTTGCACTTTTGCATTCGACAAGCTAACTGTACTTTCTTTGCAGATGTCCAGCTTCACCCAGCAGCACTCATCTCAATTCTGTGTCCAATAGTATTGATATATATTTTTTTATAAAGGTCTAGGCTTGCGGAAGAGATAGGACACAGAAGAGATGAGGACACAACATAACAAAGGGAACAGCAGGAGACAGGGGAAACGCCAATAGCAGGGTGGAGGGAGAAGGTAGACAACGACGGACAAACAAGAGATGCAGATAATGATGAGATTTAGGGGAAAACGCAAGGTGTGGACAAGATGGATACATAAGCAAAAACTTTGGCCTGGGTGGGGCTGAAAAGATCTGGGTGTTGAAAAGATCATAGCTTGGAATGGGGGTTTCTGTTCAGCCTGACCTTCGGATGACTGAATCCGTCCATAAATTTTTATGAGAGAGTGTGGGACACATGAGATGGTGGTGAACATCAGTCTTGAAGATCCGGAGGGAAGAATTGGATCAAGGAGAGTGTGGAAGGTGGTTGCACATGGGGTAAAAGAGAGGAATAAATGAGTGGAGGTGAGCAGCAGTGGTTCTGTATTTTTGTAGTTTCAGTAGGAGCGAGTTGCTGGTGGTGGACCACGTGCGTCCAGCAGATACTTTGGTCAGGGAGACAGAACCTGGAAAGCACAGACCAGAAATGAAGCGGAGGAAGACAGAGAGACCACCGACCTGTCAGCGATGGCAAATGATAGGCCCATAGACTCTGCTTCATCACCAGAGATTCCAATGATAAATCTCCTGTCAAAAATCTCATGATATGTCTATCTCCTGTCTCCTGATATGGCTGAGGATATGGTCTTTGGTGATTTGAATATTCACCCCCCAAAGAATGGCTGGCCCATTCCTACTGCACTGATGTCCCAGGTGTGAATGCATCTAGCTCTCATGATCTTACCCAGATTATTTCATCTCCAATCCTTATTCCAGATCATGTTATTGATATTAGTTACCTTGATCTGTTTGTGATCTCGAGTCCTTTGGTATGTCTGGACAAATTCTTTCTATTATCTTTGCATTTCTTACTGATCGGCAAATTTCAGTGGTGCATGAGGGACAATAGTCATGCACACATGTCATCAATGCAGGTGTTCCTCAAGGCTGTGTTTTCGGCCCTATGTTGATGTTGTTGTCCATCAATGACTTGCCAGAATGCATTCTTTCACAGCTAGGCCTTTATACTGATTAATCTACACTACACATCGTATTAAGGTGCATTCATCTCATAGCCAAGCCAGTACCACTATTAATCAAGATTAGAGAATGTGGGAAACTGAGAGACTAATTGACTTGTATCCTTCAACATGAAGAGGACTCAGTTGATATCCATATCCCAAACAAGATCTCCATGTGGGTCCAATGTTGTTAATTGGTTCTTCTTCGTTTCAGGAACTCCCCGAGTTATGTCTGCTTGGGCTTGATATATGCCCCAACCGAAGTGCTTCCAAATGCATTTGCTGTTTCCATTGGCAATGGTGATACCTCCCTTCCGGTAACTCTCTTATACCTCTATAAGGCCACTAAACAGCCTCTTATGGAATATCGTTCCTCTGTCTGGACTGTTGCACCTGCTTGTCATATTTCTCCTTGACAAGATCCAGCAGCATGCCGTCAATCCAGTCGTGCATGATTTGTCACCATTGCCGGAAACCCTAAGTTCCATCTGACATTCCATATCTATGTTTAGTCTATTCTAGCGATATTATCATGGAAGGTGCTTTGAAGGCACATCCTCCCTTGTACCCCCTCAGGATACCTTCAGATGGTCCACACGTTTTGCAGCTTCTTCACACCCTTGTACTGTATCTATCCCTAAGGCCAACACTGTTTCATACTGCTCCAGTTTATTTCCTCATGTTGCTCGACTCTGGAAGCCCTTGCCCATGTCCTGCTTACCCCCAATCCTATAACCGTCTGCAATTCAAGAGTAATGCTCACAAATTTCCTCCGTTTCTCTCTCTCACTCTCTCAAACGCTCCTGAGATAACCCCTTGTGGAGTAGCCTTTGGCCTTGTGAAAGATGAGCTCTATAATTTTTTTTTAGCCCTTTCGCAAGTAGCATCCCTCATGATTCCATCCTTCAGGAATGGAGGGAGAAAAAGAGGAGTACACACCAGTGATATACTTAAGCAGTGTCCTCCAGGGTTTGGAGGATGGCAAGAAACTTACGAGGTTAAATGACCTTTCTTTTTGGATCTGGAAAATGTTAGGATGGGCACACACGGCATGCAATGCAGAGGAACCGTAGATTCCCACATCTATGATTTGCATTGCAGGTGAATTCGAGTGAATGCCTCGCTACATTCCTCGGCAGTGTACCAGGGTTGAGACGCATCTTGAAAAAGACAGCTGAATGTGTGAAGGAATGAACTACTGAAGGACAGATAGCAATTTGTTAAGGGAAGAGCTCTAGGCACCGTTGAAGTCTCGAGTTGATGAGATAATGGATCACTCTAAAGAAGATAGTGGATTGAAGGCCAAAACAACCTACCTTGATGAACTGCTAGGCAGGTTGACACCTCGACGACTCCCTGAAGACAGCCGGTGAGACGGACACTTCGAAGAGATTTTGATCAGAAGCTAAGAGGAACAGAGTCAGAGGCAAGAGACGCATTCGAGTAAAGGTTTGACGTCAGCTAATGCAACATATAATGAGAGCTATTTGAAGAGGTGTGCTGGGAATGCAACAGACAAGGTGAAGCCTGAAGTTTCACAAAAAAGACTGCTGCGATATCCTTAGCTCGCAGGTAATTGTCCTGATGTGTTGGGAGGATGCACTCCCAGCTAATTGACATTGTACCGGATGGGATTTGTATAGAACCGGTTGATTACTATTTGGCTTGTCAAGCTTTATTTGAAACCTTTTTGTTATTGCGACTTTCGAAAGTGGAAACGTCTTAAAGATTTTGAATAAGCCAAACGTTTTTTTTATTTTATTCCAGTAGCAATAATAATTAATAAAAAAGATATATATTTTTTAGTTTGCTCACGTGTGTAATCTTCCTAAACATCTTATCTCAAGCTGAGAAGTTGCTGCTCTTTAATAATATTGTCAACATTGATTGTTGAATCTGAGCAAGAAATATGAGGGTTATGAGGGCACCCCCCTGTAATAAAAATGGCTATTGCAAGTAGTAAGATATTTAGTGATGTTTAGTGGTAGAATTTCTGAAAGGTTTGATATTGTTGATCGAGCCATTTTTATAGTGAAAACCAACATCTCTTATCCTGTTCCTGTTAACCACCATCTCTTATCTTCCCCCATCCAAAACCTTGATCTCTTCTATCCCCGTTAATTCACGCCAAATCCACTTTTTTTTTGAAATACCGACTTTTTTCTTTCCTGGAAGTTCCAGCAGTGTCCATGTGTTTTATACTTCCCCCCCCTGCGGCCTTCCCATGCTTTCTCCCCCCCAAGCCCTTTCCCTCCCACAGATCTCCCGATGTCCCTGTTCTCTGCTGTTGTACTTGTGTGCTTTCCTCTCTCTCCCCATCTAGTCTCCCACTCCCTTTTTTGTATGTTTTGTGTGTCCGTTTGATTGTTGTGTAATTAATGTCAGCTCTTACACGAGCCTCGATCTTGTATAACAAAAAAGAAGAAGCAAATAATGGGTGATTCTAAAATGGTGAAGTCATACAATACCGTGGCCATTAAATTTGTGACAATTAGAGTTTTTCTCAAGAGTGTAAGCATTGGTGAGCTGGTGGTGGCCTGGTCAACTTCTAAATGTCCACCCTGGTTCAGCGATCCTTAGTCGCCACCTTGCGATGGTGCAGTGACCTCAGCAGGGTCAACTCTTACCTATTGAAATGTTCACGGCCGGTCATCATTTTCCTTCTGACTTCTGAAATGAATAATTCTGTAACGATAATTAACTAGAGCGAAGTCGATGGTGAGCCATCGCAAATCCCCATGCTTCCCACCTGAAGTAAAGTGGACATATGGCAAAAAATAATTCCACCAGGAATGATGTAATATCAATTTTTGAATTAAAGAAAATCGCACCCGTGTCCAAAAGAAGCGGTTCAGTTTGCCATTTTAATATTAAATTGGCAAAGCCTAGAAACAAATTAACCCCTTGCGAATGACCCTTTAGAACCCATTAGCATTACCCTTTAGAACACTGTAGAACTAGAACGCGACTCAGTAGAGTGCATACTCCCGCCGTGGGTGGCCGCTGCTGAGCCCTATCTTCCAATGGTAAAAAATCCTTCAAAAAATTCCTGGATCCGGAATAATATCCTGAGCTTCACCAAAAACTAATCAATTCTTCCTTATCCCAAGGGCAATCATCCCACCAACTTTCATCCAAATCCGTTCAGAACTTTTCCAGATATCTTGTTCACAAACACACGAACACACACACACACACACACGGATGGACACGATCGAATGCATTACTCCCTGGCGGGAGTAATTACCCTTTAGAATACTGTAGAATTACCCTTAAGAATACTGTAGAATTATCCTTTAGAACCCATTAGCATTACCCTTTAGAACCCATTCCAATTACTCTTTATAACCCATTAAAATGACCCTTCAGAACCCTCTATAATTACACTTTCGAACCGTTTAGAATTACCCTTTAGAACCCTCTGTAATTACACTTTAGAACCCTCTAGAATTACCGGATAGATCCTCTATAATTAAACTTTAGAACCCTTTAGAATTACCCTTTAGAACCCTTTAGAATTACCCTTTAGAATACTGTAGAATTACCTTTTAGAACCCATTAGAATTACCCTTTAGAATACTGTAGAATTACCCTTTAGAACCCATTAGAATTACCCTTTAGAACACTGTAGAATTACCCTTTAGAATACTGTATAATTACACTTTAGAACCCATTGGCATTACCCTTTAGAACCCATCCCAATTACTCTTTATAACCCATTAAAATGACCCTTTAGAACCCTCTATATTTACACTTTAGAACCGTTTAGAATTACCCTTTAGAACCCTTTAAAATTACCCTTTAGAATCCTTTAAAATTGCACTTTAGAACCCTTTAGAATTACACTTTAGAACCCTCTAAAATTGCACTTTAGAACCCTTTAGAATTACACTTTAGAAACCTCTAAAAACACCCTTGAGAAACCTCTAGGTCTAGAATTACAATTTTGAACCCTCTAGAGTTACCCTTTAGAACCCACTAGAGTTACACTTTAGAACCCTTTAGAATTACACTTTAGAACCCTCTGTAATTACACTTTAGAACCCTCTAGAATTACCCGATAGAACCTCTATAATTACACTTTAGAACCCTTTAGAATTACCCTTTAGATCCCCCATGAATTACACTTTAGAACTCTCTAGAATTAAACATGGTGGGTTAGAAAGGTTCTTCTTCTTCATTTTGATGGACGGATTGAAGAAAGGACGTCGCCAAATATTGAAGCGGCTTCAACGCTTAAAATTTTTTTTTTTTACCATTGTGACACCTGTGACCCACTGGGGTCTCCACCCACTGGGGAATGAACTGGGGGTAAAATCCAAAAAGTCGTTACATATTCCATGCATCCCCATTGTTGATTGCATATTCAAAGTTTCATTTTAAAATGTTTATACAGTAGTATGCCCATATTTGCATTTTGGCGATTGACCTTTGGACCCTGCCCAAGGGGTCGTGGCCAAAAGTGAAACTGGTCTCGCACCTTCTTGCCATGTGGTGATCATAACGGCCAAGTTTGGTGAATTTTTGTGCAACTGTTTAGGAGGAGAAAGTGTGACGGATGGATAGACAGATGGAGCTGATTACAATGTCTCGCTGTTTTCTTTCAGAAAGCGTGGGGGATAATAACAATACTTTTGTCAGAAAATGTGGAATTAGAAAATTCACAGGAATGGGTTGGCTTGTGATTGTTCTCATTGGAACATCTGGTTCATAGGGTAGGGAATCTAGGTTCAAATCCCATATACTGTACATGTTTTTGTCCATTGTCTCCCAATGTCCTTGTAATTCAAATAAAATACATTGATGTGTCCTAATGTCTTTTTCCTGCATATGATTCATGTACAAGCTCCTCCATGAGCCTCAGATAAATATCAGAGATTTAAAGAATATCAGAGATCTATGTTTCCTGGTGTTGGCTTAACGGTTAGGGTGCAGGCTTGGGATCCTAACGATCCTGGGTTCGCAATCCCGGTCAATCGTTGAAATTAACGCCAGGGGGGTTTACTCAGCCTGTCATCCTTCCGAGGTCGGGAAATTGAGTACCAGCTCACTGGTCGCAAAAGGCGAATAGCAGGGTTGGCGGCAGGAAGGAGCATCCGGCCATAAAACATTGCTTCAAAAAGGGGCCTCGGTGCCCGGAAAAGGCCAACCCTTGCTCTGCGGGGAAAAATGGCCTCTAAAGTTTGTTTGTTTCATTTGGAATATATACAACCTAATGGCAGCTAATTAATGAGGTTTGCATAGTGAGGCCTTGGTAAAGGTCGCAATGCGAGAAGGTAAAGCCAAGCCTCAGGGAACTTTGCACACACATGACTGACTGCGAGTGACAGGTCAACCTGGATTTTGAGCAGAAGGATGAGTGAAGGTAAAATAATCCGACCTGGTGAATGCATCTCACGCACGGTCGATGCAGCTGCTCTCTCAAAAGCCACAGAAATCCCAATTTTAAAATCTGAAACCACCGTTGTATGCATCGGCAATGGCAAGTTACTCATTATGTCGGTGTTCTGATTTCTTCAAGCAGCTGTCATCACGTCGTCATTGGCTTTGTGCTTGGTCGATAATGTTCGGCCGAACGCAGACGCAAGGGACATTTTCGAGAGCACAACCGAATAATTACTTCGATGTAGTTATTTCTTATAAATATGTCAGCCATTAGTGATTGGAGCGTCGGGCCGTGAGTAGAGGCTGCAGGTAAACTGTTTATTGGCCATTGCGTAACCAACATTTATTTTGTTATCGGTAAAGATAGGCCAACGTCTGTTCTACTCTCACTTCTGTGGCAAGCGGGCAGTTTTTTTCGCTTAATGTCACCAACGGTTGCCATGGCGACGTGATAAAAATAGTGTCATTCATTATGCCACTGGCAACCTGTGCCCCCAGAAAGGGGGCTAAGTATGTGCACAATGGAGCTTGGGATTGGCTCCACGTAGGCCTACGTTATGGGCAGTTTGGAAACCCAAAGTCTTGCAGGGAAAGGATAAATTATTGGGGACATTTAATCATGTTTTCACGAAAAGGTTCTTCAACCATATTTATTATTGCTGGCTTCCCCCACGCTCCCCCACCGTTGGTTTTCTGTGTATTGGTAACACCAGCCACAGGCATTATTAACATTTAATTATCAATTGGAACATTATTTTTGCAATTTTGTTGTTTGTAAGTTTTCTCTTACTTATACTGTAACAAAGCAGTACTCCTTTTTATTTTTTATTTTTTTGGATACAAGATCGAGGCTCGTGAAAGAGCGAACATTAATCACACAAAAAGTCAAACCGACACATAAAACATATAATAAGTGGAGCGGTAGACAAGATGGGGAGATAGGGGGAAGGACACAAACACAACATTTGAGAGGAGGGACATCGAGAGAACTGTGGGAGGGAGAGGGCTTGGGGGGAGGTGGGAGAGGTATAAAACATATGGACACTGCAAGGACTTCCAGGAAAGAAGTTGGAATTTCAAAAAAGTGTATCTGGGGTGAATTAGCGGGGGTAGAAAAGATCAAGGTTTTGGATGGGGGAAGATAAAAGATGGTGGTGAACAGCTGTTTTAAAGACCTGGAGGGACGAATGGGATTGAAGGGAGTGGGGGAGTTTGTTCCAGAGGCGGGAAAAAGGGGGAATAAAAGAGTGAAGGTGAGCAGAGAGCCTAGATTTTGGCAGTTTAACCATAAGAGGGTTGCTGGCAGATCTTGTGCGACCTGTAGGAATATTTTGGGGGACAGAGCAAAGAGAGAGCTGGGGGAGCAAGGCCGGAGAGGAGTCGGTAGAAGACAGAAAGACCACCGACCTGCCTGCGGTGAGTGAGTGAAAGGCCCTCGGAGTTAGCTTCATCGCAGGAGATTCCAATGATTCTGAAAGCTTTGGTTTCAACAGCGTGAAGCCGAGCTAGGTGTGAGGCAGGAGCACCGGCCCAGAGGGGGGAACAGTATTCCATTGAGCTGCGGATGAAAGCCTTATTGAACTCAAAGAGAATCTTAACATGGGTCACATGATATATGACCACCATGTAAATCCCCATATTATTGGAGTTGCCGGGCTGAAGCCTCTGTGTTGGAGGTGACACTATGGTCTGCGCATGCATGGTGATTGGAGGCGCACTCATCACGCTCTATATATTTTATATACTAGGGCATGCCCGTACTATATATATGCCCGTACTATATATCTATCTAAAATTATATCCCCCCCCCCTCTATTTACATGAAATGGTTTGGTTCATTCGCAACGCCAAAGCGAACGGCGAACGGCTTGCGAGTACAGTGACAATCCCCCCCCCTCTATTTACATGAATGGTTTGGTCCATTCGCAACGACCACAGAACCCCCCCCTCATGCAATGGTTTGGTCCAAAGCGAACGGCTTCCGGAGTTTGGTAAAGCAATCGCCATCGCGTGCACAAACGCGCAGGAAAGCGAATGAATCGCAAATTCGTTTTTATTAGTGATACGAATTGAATTGGGAGAAATTGGGAGATGAATGAATTGGGAGAAATAATGCGCATAAGAAATCGAATTACGTACCGTAATGGCGGTCAGCTCGTAACGCGCTCAGCTCCGCTCGTCTCACATCGGCCACGCCTACGCAACAAAGCGTTCTGTGATTGGATGCCGGAAAGCGTGCTGCCGGACAGTCGTCACTGTCCGGAAGTTCGCAAATCGCAGTTAGGATGAATCGTTTTAATTTAATCGCAGTTTGAATTCGTTTTAAAACATAGTTTAACGGCAACATAGTTTTCCAACGTGAAATAAATGAATACGCTGTCAAATGTGCCGTCCGAGGCAGAGTCTGATCGCCACGTTCGGCACACGTGATAGCTCGCTGCTCTCTGATTGGTTGAAGCGTTTTTTGGACATAGCTCGGTAAGTAATTGTCCGATTAATATGAAACCTTGAAAAGGCACATCCTCGGGTCCCCAGCAATATACCTGGCAAGTTTCAAGTATATCGGACCCGTGGTTGTCGAGAAACAGCGGTCACAGACACACAGACACACAGACACACAGACACACAGACAGACACACAGAGATTGCTGGAATTATAGATAGATTCCGCCTGATCGCACGCACTTGCTTGTTTATTTGGTTTGCATTGGCAGAAACAAATGTGTATGTGGCAGATGTATTTGTGCTTCTGGTGGATTATGTGGTGTTTGTCGAGTGAGACGTAATCCGTGGCTGATGCTCTCCGTTGAAGTCAGGAAGTACCATTCTCAAATAACCGGACTGTTAGGTCTGTGAACGGTATGCCGACCTGACGAGGGTAAAGGCGTGGAATCTGGACGGCATGGTGTTGAAGTTGTGGGGACTCACTCCTGTGGAGGAGGGGTCCAATTATTGTATGACCATGCGTTCTGGCCCTTCAGAGTTGGGATGCATGTGTTTTGATGGTTTAACCAATGACCACCGTGTAAAATCTCCATATTATGGAGTGGCTGGGCTGAAGCCTCCAGGTTGGAGGTGACATTATGGTCTGCATATGCGTGAGGAGCGCTCGTCACAATCTTTATATTTTATATATTCCCCCCCGATCGCACATACTTGCTGGTTTATTTGGCTTTCATTGGTGGAAACAAATGTGTGTATGTGTGTGGCAGACATGTTGTGTATTTCTTGCAGGTTATGCAGTGTGTGCCGAGTGAGACAATTTGTGGCTCGTGCTCTCATTTGAGCTCAGGAGGTATCATTCTCAAATACATATACACCTGTGGCATATACAGTGCATTCAGAAAGTATTCAGACCCCTTCACTTATTTTACATTTTGTTATGTTGCAGCCTTTTGCTGAAATCGTTTAAATTCATTTTTTCCCTCATCAATCTGCACTCAATACCCCATAATGACAAAGAGAAAACAGGATTTTAGAAAGTTTTGCAAATTTATTTAAAAGAAAAAACTGAAATATCACATTGACATAAGTATTCAGACCCTTTGCTATGACACTTGAAATTTAGCTCAGGTGCCTCCCATTTCTTTTGATCATCTTTGAGATGTTTCGACACCTTGATTGGAGTCCACCTGGGGTAAATTCAATTGATTGGACATGATTTGGAAAGGCACACACCTGTCTATATAAGGTCTCACAGCTGACGATGCATATCAGAGCAAAAACCAAGCCATGAGGTCGAAGGAACTGCCTGCAGAGCTCAGAGACAGGATTGTGTCGAGGCACAGATCTGGGGAAGCCTACAAAAAAATCTCTGCTGCATTGAAGGTTCCCAAGAGCACAGTGGCCTCCATAATTCTTAAATGGAAGAAGTTTGGAACAACCAGGACTATTCCTAGAGCTGGCCGCCCGGCCAAACTGAGCAATCGGGGGAGAAGGGCCTTGGTAAGAGGGGTGAACAAGAACCCGATGGTCACTCCGGCTGAGCTCCAGAGATCCTGTGTGGAGATGGGAGAAACTTCCAGAAGGACAACCATCACTGCAACACTCCACCGATCTGGGCTTTTTGGCAGAGTGGCAAGACGGAAGCCTCTCCTCAGTGAAAGACACATGAAAGCCCGCTTGGAGTTTGAAAAAAGCACCTAAAATATTCTCAGACTGTGAGAAACAAGATTCTGTCATAATTTCACCGACTTACTTCAAACAACATGTTTTCTCTGCATTAAGCCCAAGCACTTGCAATATCAATCCACTTCAAAAGCGCTCTCTTCAGTATCATTTTTCGATCCATCTTATCTTCACGTGGAAGGCCACATTCCGCACGCAATTCCGAATCCTTATGCAATTATACCCAACAAATATTCCTCTCAATTTCCATCCCACAAAAGCATCCATCCATGATTTTCAAGGATATTGAATTTACCTTGCCTAAGATGTTCCGCAAAATTTTCCTTCAGGTTTTTTTCTGTTGTTTTGACTTCACTTTCAATCTGATGAACACTGTTTTGCATTGATCTGTAGGTTTGTCATGGGAATTGCATTGACGATGCAACAAATTGAATCGGTGCTTTACTGAAGTGAGCAATCTTGGAAATACAGGACTCCCCTCATTTGGACTCACTTCCAATGTACGCACTTCTAATGGATAATGGTCGTTACTTGCTTCCACAATGCTTACGAGAATTTATTGAGCAGTCAGATAAAATTATTTTATTCCATTAAGTTTATCTTTGTCAATAGAAAGTGTTCTTGCATTTGATTCCAGAGCCTGCTTTGAAATTGAAGATTGTAAGGCATGTGGTCGATTCAAATTAAAGACAACCAAGCCTTATGCGAACCAGATAACACGCTTACCTATGAATGGTCTCATAATCATTGTTTGATTTCATTTTTCTCTACAATGTTGGGGCTCGGGGCTTTGCTAAAACATGCAATGGAACAGAACAGTTAGAACGCAGTGGAAAGTGGGGAAACGCACACGGCATGGTCTGGGGACACAACAGGGGGATATTGGGAGATAGATTGGGCGTGGAGAAGAAGGTGTTAGGAGAGCGAGGGGCAGAACATACCGGGGGTGAACAAGCTGGATACAATTTCAAGAAGCACAATAAGTAAGACAGTTCCTCGATCACCTTACCCCTATGCAGTCTAGGGAAACAAGGATATGGGCGGGGTGTGCGAGCGGCAAATTTGATTGGTCGTGATGACTTAAATGCCGTAATATTTTGTCCAAGCTCTGCTAAATGGAAGGGTTTTGAAAGTGCCATGAAGTCGATTTGTGTTCTGCAGTGTTAAAGTATATAATTCAATTGAAATAAAATATCCTAAAGATTTCAAGGGTAGTAGAAATGTTTTTCCCAGAAGTTTACCGCTTTTGATGCAGCATCTTTTACACCACCTTATTTAACATGCACATTAGTTATTTATGCCTGTTGTTTGTGTCTTTTATGACATCCTCAAAAACAGTAAGTTTTTTGTTGGAATGATTTTCTATTTTGGGCACCCGACATATGTATATAGGTTAAAACCCGTCAGTAATTAGTTTTTTGAACTGTATGAATCAAATTGGCGCTCCTTTACATTAACTTTTCTAGAGCATTACTTGGTTCCTCCTCAGAACACAAGGGTAGACACACAGGATTTTTTGAATGTCCCTTCTTTTCTATTGTTTGGAATTTTCTACAAGCCATGTAATGTCCCTTCTTTTCTAGAGTTTGCCACATGGCACATACCATATAAACGGGCCTTTTCTATGCCACTGGCATTTTCCCCAAGAATCCCACTGATGGGCCAGATCTGGATTCCGATCTGAACCAAAATCTCATTGGCTTGTCATCTAACCAACTTGTACATCAGGTTTTGTCATAATCTGTTGACAACGTTTTGAGATATTGTGATATACATCATTTTTTCCCCTATCTCTCAATGGTGAAGAATCACAAACTATAACGACACTCTTCGACGTCACGACGTCAACCGATATGCCTCCGCCTGCATTATTACATCATTATAATACTTGTACCAAGTTTGCTTTAAATCCCCTCAGCTGTTCACAAGTTATCACATTTTTACCTGACCTGACCTCTGACCTTTGATCTCGGGACCCCAAAATCGAATCAGTTAATCCTTACGTCATTATACATATCTGTGCCAAGTTTGACGAAGATCTCTTCAGCCATTCTCAAGTTATCGCGGTAATGAAAACCTATCACGGACCGACGGACGGACAACCTGAAAACATAATGACTCCGGCGACTTTGTCGGCGGAGACATAAAAATTCTGAGATCAAGATCCAGATCCCGATCTTCACCAAAATTTAATCTTTTTATCCTTGTCACATACCCAACCTCTCCACCAAATTTAGGTCAAATCCGTCCACAACATTTTGAGATATCCTGTTCACAAACAGTCAGACAGACAAACAGACATGGGTGAAAATATAACCTCCATCTACCATCGGTGTTGGAGGTAAAATCTGCTAAACTGCAGTTTCATTTTCTGATTTCTGATGTTCTGATTCATGCTCAAAATATAACATTCAATTTAAATTATGTTGGTCCTCAATCATAAACTGACGTTTGTGGATAGATAGACAGACAGACAGGCAAACCGACACAATTGCTTAACCGCACTTTTCACTCTGTGTTAAAAAGAGGATTTAATGAATGGAGATGAGCAGTGAGCCTGGATCTCAGTAATACATTGAGAGTCACTGGAAGTGACTGATAAGTGGGTTAGGGTTAGACCACTTGATTATAGACCAATTGCACCCTGGAGAAACCTGTGGAGTAGACAGAGCACAGAGAGGGTAGAGGGTGAAAAACCAAAAAGAAGGTGGTGAAAGACGATGAGAGCACCAACTTGTCTGCAATCCGCGGAGTAATACCCCCAGAGATTCAGCATCACCGTGGGAGATTTCAATGATTTTGAGAGTCTAAGACTGCCTCGCATCAAAACATGAAAAGTGTGAGGCAGGAGCACCAGCCCAAGGGGGGAACAGTACTTCATAAAGCTGCAGATGAAGCCTTGTAGGCTTTTCGCTCTGATTTGCCAAGGAAATGCAGTACTTGGTATGGCGGTGAAGGCCCAATCGACGGCTGGCTCCTTGACCGAGTGTGCTTGAACCTGAAGAATAATGTATTCACCAAATGTCCTTTTCACACAACAAACACAGAATCTGTGTTGTCATGATTCCCAGCGGGAGGTGTCCATGGAGTCCCACTTTTTGAAGAATAATTTTTCCACGACTGTATTTATTTTTTCAGTTTTCAATTTCTTTTTTCTCCAATTTTCAATGCATTTTTTTCACAATTTTCACAAAAAAAAAATTCCAATTATCAATATTTTTTTCAATTTCCAGTCAATTTTTCAATTATTTTATTTTTCAGTGTAATGTTTTTTCCAATTTCCAATTATTGAATTTTCGAATTAAAAAATCTTCAATTGTAGATTTTTGAAATTCTCAATGATTTAATATTTTTCTCATCAATTACCTAATTATTTCATTATTTAATTATCATTATGATTTAATTTCCCCATTATTTATTATTATTATTATTTTTATTATTATTATTATGGTTCCCAGAGGGAGGCATCAAGTGTTTTTAGTCTTGGTGTTAGTTGTATCCATATATTTAATTTTCGAATTAAAAAATCTTCAATTGTTAAATTTTTTAATTCTCAATTATTTAATATTTTTCACATTTCACTTATTTAATTATTCCATTATTTAATTATCATTATTAATTTCCCCATTATTTATTATTATTATGGTTCCCAGAGGGAGGCATCAAGAGTTTTTCGTCTTGGTGTTAGTTGTATCCATTTATTTAATTTTCGAATTAAAAAATCTTCAATTGTTAAATTTTTTAATTCTCAATTATTTAATATTTTTCACATTTCACTTATTTAATTATTCCATTATTTCATTATCATTATTAATTTCCCCATTATTTATTATTATTATTATTTTTATTATTATTATTATGGTTCCCAGAGGGAGGCATCAAGAGTTTTTGGTTTTGGTGTTAGTTGTATCCATTTATTTAATTTTCGAATTAAAAAATCTTCAATTGTTAAATTTTTTAATTCTCAATTATTTAATATTTTTCACATTTCACTTATTTAATTATTCCATTATTTCATTATCATTATTAATTTCCCCATTATTTATTATTATTATTATTATTATTATTATTATTATGGTTCCCAGAGGGAGGCATCAAGTGTTTTTAGTCTTGGTGTTAGTTGTATCCATATATTTAATTTTCGAATTAAAAAATCTTCAATTGTTAAATTTTTTAATTCTCAATTATTTAATATTTTTCACATTTCACTTATTTAATTATTCCATTATTTCATTATCATTATTAATTTCCCCATTATTTATTATTATTATGGTTCCCAGAGGGAGGCATCAAGAGTTTTTGGTCTTGGTGTTAGTTGTATCCATTTATTTAATTTTCGAATTAAAAAATCTTCAATTGTTAAATTTTTTAATTCTCAATTATTTAATATTTTTCACATTTCACTTATTTAATTATTCCATTATTTCATTATCATTATTAATTTCCCCATTATTTATTATTATTATTATTATTATTATTATTATTATGGTTCCCAGAGGGAGGCATCAAGTGTTTTTAGTCTTGGTGTTAGTTGTATCCATATATTTAATTTTCGAATTAAAAAATCTTCAATTGTTAAATTTTTTAATTCTCAATTATTTAATATTTTTCACATTTGACTTATTTAATTATTCCATTATTTAATTATCATTATTAATTTCCCCATTATTTGTTATTATTATTATTATTATTATTATTATGGTTCCCAGAGGGAGGCATCAAGTGTTTTTAGTCTTGGTGTTAGTTGTATCCATATATTTAATTTTCGAATTAAAAAATCTTCAATTGTTAAATTTTAAAATTCTCAATTATTTAATATTTTTCACATTTGACTTATTTAATTATTCCATTATTTAATTATCATTATTAATTTCCCCATTATTTATTATTATTATGGTTCCCAGAGGGAGGCATCAAGAGTTTTTGGTCTTGGTGTTAGTTGTATCCATTTATTTAATTTTCGAATTAAAAAATCTTCAATTGTTAAATTTTTTAATTCTCAATTATTTAATATTTTTCACATTTCACTTATTTAATTATTCCATTATTTCATTATCATTATTAATTTCCCCATTATTTATTATTATTATGGTTCCAAGAGGGAGGCATCAAGAGTTTTTTGGTCTTGGTGTTAGTTGTATCCATTTATTTAATTTTCGAATTAAAAAATCTTCAATTGTTAAATTTTTTAATTCTCAATTATTTAATATTTTTCACATTTCACTTATTTAATTATTCCATTATTTCATTATCATTATTAATTTCCCCATTATTTATTATTATTATGGTTCCCAGAGGGAGGCATCAAGAGTTTTTGGTCTTGGTGTTAGTTGTATCCGTTTATTTAATTTTCGAATTAAAAAATCTTCAATTGTTAAATTTTTTAATTCTCAATTATTTAATATTTTTCACATTTCACTTATTTAATTAATCCATTATTTAATTTCCCCATTATTTATTTATTTTTATTATTATTATTATTATTATTATTATTATTATTGTTCCTGGAGGGAGGCCTCGCGTGTTTTTAGTGTTGGAGTTAGTGGCGTCCCACTTTTTCAAAAAACATACATTTTTGTTTTCATTATGAGGCAAAATCTCAAGTGCGACCAATTGGCTAATATTACGAGTTGGCTCCAATGGAAACCGTCAGCGATCTCCAAAGCGCATCCCTCTAGTATCTGGTTGTTTATGACTCTTCCCTGGGATGGAATCCAAAATGGGACATTCACACACAAGCAAGCATTTGCTAATTCTGGGTTATCCTCCAGGTAGCTTTGTTCATCTTTATTCCAAAGCTCAAATTTGCAATCTCTTTGTGTTATTCATTTTGTTGAATTTCCTCAGTGGGAATGCATTTCCCCATTCACTCTTCGCTTTGTAGTTAATGAAAGCAACTTCTCATCGCCATCTACTGTTGCAACTTACCTTTTGTTTTTATTAACTCTCCTTTCTTACTTAATTATTTACATTCTTAACCTGCACGTGCATCCTGATTTTTAAATGAAAAAGAAAAACAAGCAAATCAAATTAATGACATTCTACTTCGATTCAGTTCAACTTTAACTGGAGCTCCTTGACTCTGTTGACCTTTTGTTCTGTAGATTATGCATCCTATTCAATGGAGTTTTCAGCAATGCTACAGAACGATGACTTCTCCTTTTTTAATGAGCCCAATTATTCCAACCTTCTTGTAGGTTCAGTCAGCCGGGAAAAGCTTGTACCAGGCCTGATATTCGACTGAAGGTGGCAGGAATTTGTAATTTGTTCAAGGTGTTAACTGTTGACGGTAACTAACTCACTTACTGTCAACCCATGGGATCTTTAATGTCCACCAACAACCAGTGCTGACAGATGGGTCCTCCGGGTTAACATCCATCTGAGAGATGACACACTCATTGATGCCTCGCCCTGGATGCACCAGGGCGAGAGTTTGTAGCTGTGGAGAGATCTGGACCCAGGCTAGACAGCTCAAAGGTGAGTGCGCAAACAGGGGGTTGTATCAAATTTATACAATCTTATTAATATAATATTAAGGTTGTATTATTATGGTTGTATTGATACAGCCTTAATTGTATTAATAATACAATTATTGTATTTTTAATACATTATTTATGTATTAATACCACCTTAGTATTAATACAACCTTAATTATGAATACAACCTAATACAACTTTAAATAAAATTTATACAATCTTATTAATATAATATTAAGGTTGTATTATTATGGTTGTATTAATACAACCTTAGTACAACTTGTAATACAACCTTAATACAATATTATGTTTTGTTGTATTGATACAACCCCCTTGTAACACAATTTATACAAATTTATACAATATAGTTGTATGAAGGGGGTTGTTGTATACAATCAATTTATACAATTAATTGTTTTATACAATCCTCAACCTGACTTTGCAATGCTTTTTGAAGATTCAGTTTCAATTTGATTTCAATCCAATTGAAATGTGTTGCACATCACATATGATCATCTTTTTGCCTGATGCATTTATGCTTCACAGTTTTGAAAATCCAATTGTCACTATCTTCTCCATCACAATGTCTAATGGCCTTCAAGATGAATAATGAAAGCCATCTCCAACTAGATCCATCTCTAGATATGCCTTACCTTGTGTTCACTCCCGGCCTGTGTTGTTGACAGCATGATGATAAGACTATTTTATATCCCGTTGACTCCTTTACATGGTCGGAAACTTGGAAGCCTTGTAATTGTGTATTTTGTTGACTAGCAACGGTACCCGCCCTGTGGGCGGGGCTTCAATTGTGAGGCCAAAATGAAAAGGCAAAATATCAGAAATTGAAGGCTTTTTTATTTTAAAAGGTTTATATAAACATCCGTTAAATCATATCACAAGCAAATCATCAAAAAATAAAAAGTATTTGTAGAATTTCAACAAAAGCCACATCACTGTTCATATCGGTAAATATTATTACATCGTGTTTGGAAAAACTGGAAAATTGAAAAATTGGAAATTTTTTCCTATTTGGAAAAACAATATAGCCTATTTTACTCCAGAGGGTCCCAGGATTACCCACCCAAAATTTCGTTGCGATCGGTTCAGCCGTTTTAGCGGTACCTGGGAACAGACGGATGGACACACGGACAGACATTTGGTGAATTATAGTAAGATGAGCGATACATTCAGTGATGCAATATGCATGCAATTCATGAGATTACCCATTACCTACCACAAGTAGGTTCATACAATGCCATTGCTAGCTAAAGCCACAGTCATACCGGCCATTTTCAGGCCACGAATCGCCACGACCTAAGATCGGGGCGACATTCTTGGCCAGATCGTATTGGGGTCCTGGCGATTCCTGGATGATCGGGGGTGTACTTGGCAGTTCGGGTCGAGACGGGAAGCCGCCCCGACAATTTTGAACTGTTCAAAATTATCGTGGCGATTCGTGGCGTTTTTCAAACTCTTGCTGCTGTCTGGAGGGTGTCGTACGGGCGCGTGTGGGCATCGGGAAAATAGTCGTGGAGTGTCTTGCAGTGGTCGGGAAACTTGGCTGCCACGATTCGCTCCGCATCCAGCAAGCACTGATACGACCGCCGTACGTCCTCACATGGACGCCGTACGACTGCCATCACGATCTTCCAAGAATTGCCCCGATCCGTCCCGACCACGTTCGCGCAGCAGTACGACGACTCACGATCATTGCCGATCTCTCACGAATTAACAAGACTCTGCCAAGACTGCCGTAAGCATGCAGTAAGCACCAGTAGGCGCCAGTACGACCTGTCACAAGACCGGGTATATATAGGCGATCCCCGGCGGCGAAATCATTTCATCTCCTGATTCCAAGCTGGTCACATCGATCACATCCAAGCTGGTCACGGCGGCCGCGTGATGGTGCACGTCTTCCTGGATCCCCTCCCCCTCTTCCTGGCTGGCGGCATCATTGGAAGGCTTGGAGTTGATGATTTATATAAACGACATACAAAAATAACGTGAATTAGCGTCGTCTGAATTTTAAGATCGTAGTTAGGTCGGCGCGATTCTTGGCCGTTCTTATATAGGGCAAGGACGGCCGCCGCGCAGTCGGGCTCGGACGGGTGGGCACGTACGCATGCGTACTGTGGTCGTAGTGAGGTCGTAGTGCCGTCGTAGTGCGGTCGTAGTGGGATCGGGGCGGATCGGGGCGGATCGGGGCGAAGGCGTGTGGGCACGGGCTAGGACTTGTGGAGATCTTGCCGCGCACTTGGCGCATCGGGCTTTGTCGGCGCGGCGGTCACAGCGCGATCGTACGGGAGTCGTGGCAGGGGTGTTTTGTTATGACTGTGGGAAAATTTACAGCCGATCTTGCCGAAAAGTCGTGTTGGTGCGGGGAATCGCCAGATCGGGGGTGATCGGGGCGATTCGTGGCCACTCAAATCCGGTATGACTGGGGCTTTACGTGGGTAGTCACCTGTGTAGATGGGAACGGATTCAAAGTTCAAATGGTGCACAAGCAGATTAGGTATCATTCTGGGATGATGTTGTGATGAAGCAAACCACACCAGGTGTACCCAGCATGCCCTGCACTTCTGACGAGTATGTTGCCCGAGGGCATGTTGAAAAGTAATGCCTCCTATTCTTTTCCCTTCTCTCTTCAATTTATCTTTCATGCCTCCTATTATTTTTCCAAAACAGGTAAAGGTATTCGAACGAAAGAAAGACAGATACTAACATTGATCTTTATTCTACCATGGCGCATTCAAAATGCAAAATGCACAAACATTCACTCGCAATTTCTGATATCGTCTTCGGTTAATCACAAGTGAAAGTTCTGCGAATGAACTTTTTCAAACGTACATTTCATATCTCTTTTGCGTACCTCTAGGGCCGAGGGCATCCTACCAGCAATCCTCTTGTATGAGATATTGAATACACGTGGTGAAAGGAACCCATTTCAGAGATACAAGGAATCAGCTATGCCTGCCCTTCTCACTTTCTTAGCAATGGAATCTTGTATAATGGCAGTCGGGTCTTCACAGATTTTTCTTGCCCAAGTACGATTTACGTTCACCCTGGGTTTTCTTTGATGTATTTTCGTAAGAATTGTCATTTAAAAAAAAAAAGTTTATTATTAGCTCACCTGGAAAGAAGTTCAGGGGAGCTTATGCAATGGCACGTCGTCCGTCTGACAGTCCGTCAGTTCGTAAACACTTGAAACTTCTTCTCTGAAACCGCTGATGGGATTGCGACCAAATTTGGCACAAATTTTATTTGTTGTGTTGTGACTAAAGTTTGTTCACGGCATTAAAAAAAAATCTGCCCCTTGGGGGATCAACGGGTGGGGGGTGGATTGGGGGGGGGGGGGGGGGTTGCTCCACAAAATAGGTATTTCTTCTCAGAAACTACACATGCAATTCTGATGAACACTGACCTCAACCTTAATCACCCGTGTTGTAACAAAGTTTATTCCTGGCATTTAAAAAATCGGGGTTGAAGGTGGTCTATGGGGGGGGGGGGGGCTTGCCCCCCAAAATAGGTATTTATTTATTTTTCAGAACCTACACACACAATTCCGATGAAACTTAACCACAACCTTCATAACCCGTTATGTACCAAAGTTTGTTCACGGCATTAAAAAAAATCTGCCCCTTTGGGGATCTATGGGGGGAGGGAGGATTGCCCCTTCCCAAAATAGGTGTTTGCTTTCTTCTCAGAAACTACACATGCAATTCTGATGAAACCTGACCTCAACCATAATCACCCGTGTTGTACCAAACTTTGTTCCTGGCATTTAAAAAATCGGGGTGTAAGGTGGTCTCTGGGGGGGCTTGCCCCCCCCCCCAAATAGGTATTTCCTTTTTTTCTCAGAACCTACACACACAGTTTTGAAGAAACTTCACCATAACCATCATCATCCGTGATGTACCAATGTTTGTTCAAGGCATGTGAAAATTGGGGTCTGAGGAGGTACACGGGGTGGGATGGGGGTTTCCCCCCCCCAAAATAGGTATTTTTTTGTTTGTTTGTTTAAAGTCTTCTGATTTTGTCAGTTTGATTCTACATGCTGCCCTGTCTGCTAGCAAGCATTGAAATAGGTTTAAAATACCTTCAGTCATTGCAGTATAATGTTTATTCTACCAGCTGAGCACCAGGGGTATTTCCAGGGGATAGACAAACGCTATGTTTTTATATGCATGCACACTTTTATGGAATTACTTTTTATGGCGTAGGCCATAGGACAATGCCGTCTGGAACAGCGTTTGTCTATCCCTCCGGTGTATGTACGTCCCTTCCGCTGGCATTTTGCGGGTTTATCCCCTGTAAAATTTGTTTTCTGTGCAACCGTTGGTGCGATTGACATGAAATTTTCACCATAGGAGGACCTCCTCCTGTATAATATTTAATGATAATTATGACGTCATACGTTACGTGGTACGGGCGCCATCTTGGAAAAATAGAAAAAATTTGCACCGCTATATCTCTGAAACCGCTCCATGGAAAAAATTTAAAGGTGACTCATTGTAAAGCACTCTTCATGGGGAATAACGTACGTTAATGATGATGTCATACTGTCATAGGTGCCTTTATTTTAACGTTATAAATCGACAAGTACAACGCTTCATCCGATCAGTGTGAAAGTTCTTGAGCGTGATCTAGGGATAAATTGTTTGAGAATTTTTTTGCATGACGTCATCGGTCACGTGGTTCAGCAGCCATATTTTTATGATGTAGCCCATAGGGCAATGCCATCTGGAACAGGGTTTGTCTGTCCGTCCGGTGTATGTACAGTATGTATGTCCCTCACAAAAGTCCACAATCGGTCTTGTTTCTCCACATTTTAATTATTGATTCTTCACCTACGACGGACGTACCTGAATATGTCATGCAAGGTTAATTAACATTGCCTCAAAACGAGTGTGGATAAGCTATCTTTGTTTTTTCCATGGTAATTGAATAATTCCCCAAAATTGATTTGTTGCTGCTTCTCAACGTAATGCCTTGAATCACATGCTTGCCAAACTTCCCATAGTTCCCCTGGATTGTCCAGGAATTTGACTTGAGGTCTCGGTGTCCAGGGATGTGCGCAGAATGTGCCAAGACGGTCGGGATTACACACTGGGCACTGCTACAGGCTGGATATGTAGCACAGGGTGGGACATCCCCACAATATGTGAACTTTTAATTGATGTCTGTATAATACTTGTACCAGTATTAGGTAGGTTTAGTGCTGTAAGCACTCACGACCCACAAGTAAGTTCACACGATGCCATTGCTAGCCTACGTAGGTAGCTCCTGTATAGATGGAAATGGATTCAAAATTCAAATGGTACACATGCTGATTAGGTATCAGTCAGGGATGATGCTGGGACGTAGCAAACCACACCACGTGTGCCCAGCATGTCCTGCACTGCTTACTTATATTTATATGATGTACGAGGGCATGTTGAAAAGTAATGCCTCCTATTCTTTTCTCCTCGTCATCTAATCATCTCATCATCAGTCATCTCATCTCCACACAGTCATACCATCTCCAGTCATCTTATCGCCAGTCATCTCATATCCACTCAGTCATACTAACTCTCATCACCAGTCATCTCATCTTCAGTCATCTCATCTTCACTCCATCATACCAACTCTCATCACCAGTCATCTCATCTCCACTCCGTCCTACCAACTCTCATCACCAGTCATCTCATCTTCAGTCATCTCATCTCCACTCAGTTATACCAACTCTCATCACCGGTCATCTCATCTCCAATCAGTCATACCAACTCTCATCACCAGTCGTCTCATCTCCACTCAGTCATGCCAACTCTCATCGCTAGTCATCTCATCGCCAGTCATCTCAACACCAGTCATCTCATCTCCACTCAGTCATACCAACTCTCATCACCTGTCATCTCATCTCCAGTCATCTTATCACCAGTCATCTTATCACCAGTCATCTCCTCTCCACTCAGTCATACCAACTCTCATCACCAGTCAACTCATCGCCAGTCATCTCATCACCAGTAATCTCATCTCCAGTCAGTCATACCAACTCTCATCACCAGTCATCTCATCTCCACTCAGTCATACCAACTCTCATCACCAGTCATCTCATCTCCACTCAGTCATACCAACTCTCATCGCCAGTCATCTCATCACCTGACATCTCATCACCAGTCATCTCATCACCAGTCATCTCATCACCAGTCATCTCATCTTCACTCAGTCATACCAAATCTCATCGCCAGTCATCTCATCTTCAGTAATCTCATCTCCAGTCATCTCATCTCCAGTCAGTCATACCAACTCTCATCTTCAATCATCTCAACACCAGTCATCTCATCTGCACTCAGTCATACCAACTCTCATCACCAGTCATCTCATCGCCAGTCACCTCATCACCAGTAATCTCATCTCCAGTCAGTCATACCAACTCTCATCAGTCATCTCATCTCCACTCAGTCATACCAACTCTCATCGCCAGTCATCTCATCGCCTGACATCTCATCACCAGTCATCTCATCACCAGTCATCTCATCACCAGTCATCTCATCTTCACGCAGTCATACCAACTCTCATCTCCAGTCATCTCATCTCCAGTCAGTAATACCAACTCTCATCTCCAGTCATCTCATCCCCAGTAATCTCATCACCAGTAATCTCATCACCAGTAATCTCATCACCAGTAATCTCATCACCAGTAATCTCATCTCCAGTAATTTCATCTCCAGTAATCTCATCTCTAGTCGGTCATTTCAACTCTCATCATCAGTCATGTTATCTCCAGCCATCTCATCTCCAGTCAGTCATCTCAACTCTCATCTCCCACGATTTACACATTACAGCACTGACAACGTCGTGCTACCCTCTGCCATCTTGACTAATATAGCACTGACACATTTAGCGTGAGGATCACCAAACTTCACACCCTGTGGCGGGAAGAACTAATGTGCGGACTGTGCTTTGTTTCATTCGAATATCTTTACCTGTTTTGGAGAAAACGAATAGGAGGCATTACTTTTCAACACGCCTGCGCATCTCCCATAAATGGCTCACAGGATGGACGAGAGGTACGCACACTTGCATCGAAGCTGTCTAGCCTGGGTTTGATTCCTGACCCAGCTATAAACCGTCATCCCAGTGTTTCACAGGCAGCGTGATTCAACAGTGTATCCCGTGACAAATTCTAAATTCCTGGCATAACCAGTAGAGGGCATTGCATCAGTGGCACAGCCACGCCCTCAGGCAAAGATGCCACCCTGCAGCCTTGTGCTGCATACAAACGAAGAAGAATCTCTCCTAAATTATAATTTGGCCAAGCAAATAGAGTCGTTTTTAAATGAAAAATTATATATATATACAGTACACAAATACATATATATATATACAGACTTGGCATTTAATATGGAATTTTTTTTTTCTTGACTTGGGTGTACTTTCTTAACACAGTATATCAATCTAGTGAGTTTCTGTTACACTTTGGTGATTTATTTGTTAAAAGAACCATGTCACTGATTGTCTGTCGCAGCAAGAAGTCAACAACAGGATTATATCACAGGTGGCGTGGAAAAATGTCCGGACGGGTGCATTTGATGATTGGCTTCACAGTCGGGTATACAAGGGTTGTTGCGTTCTGTATTAGTGGAAAACAACTGCTGCACGTCTCCAAAAGTTATTGCCGCTTCCTCTGGAGAGGGTCCGTCAACTCGACAATGCTGTTTGTCATGGAGTGGTGGCTTTACGAAATTACGGCATGAAAGAGCGTGCTATTGCTCGGCAGTATGGCATCACTCAAGGTCAGGTGTCAAAGATCCTGAAACGAAATGCTCAGAGGGGTGTCCCTACTCCAATACCGAGGCCAGGACGTCCCCGCAGAACCACAAGGAGGGATGATCGCCAGCTGCACCAGTTAGTCCGCAATGGCCGTACCAAGTCAGCTATTCGGCTTAGGGCTGAGTGGCAGCAACTGACAAATGTGCCTGTATCCAGAAGGCTAGTCAACTAACGACTGGTTCAAGCAGGCTATCGTGCCAGGCGTCCCCTGAGAAAGCCACGCCTGACCAGACAACACTGCCAGCGCCGATTGCAGTGGGCCAGAGAGCACCGTCAATGACAGCCAGGGCACTGGAATCACGTGATCTTCAGTGACGAGTCTAGATTTCTGGTCTGTCGTCAAGATGGTCACGTCCGAGTGTGCAGACAAGTGCATGAAGCCTACAACAAAGATTGTATAGTGCCAAGAGTCCAAGCTGGAGGTGGTGGGGTGACCGTTTGGGCTGCTTTTCATGCAGGGGGCAAAACTGACCTGGTTGTTCTGAATGGAAACCTGAACCAGTTCAAGCACAGGGCCATTCTGGAAGAAACATTGCTTCCATTTGCTCGTGCAGCCTTTCGAGGAAACTTTGTCTTCCAAGATGACAATGCACGGCCTCATCGTGCTCGCATGATCAAACACTTTCTTGCTGACCGTGGTGTAGAGCATATGGAGTGGCCTGCCATGTCCCCGGATATGAATCCGATAGAGAACTTGTGGGCAGAATTAACGCGTCAAATCGACCACTTGGACCAGCAGCCGACCTCTGTGCGTGAATTGCAGCAGGCTGTTGTCACTGCATGGCAAGCGATTCCTGTCCAAACCTTGGCAAATCCCGTGAACAGCATGCCTCAACGTGTACGTGCTCTCCTGAATGCTCGTGGGGGTTACACGAAGTACTGAACTGTAATTTTACTGTCCGTAATCCCAGTCGTAATTTAACTTTTGTTTTTGTTATAAAAATTTTTTGGCTAATGTGCAAAATAAAGAGATACTTCTGGAAAACGTACAGAAGTTTAACACAGTACTTTCCATGAATTGAGTTCGATATCAGTTTACATCACTTTCAAGTATCAATTTATTTGTTTCGATATGTCAAATGTGGGTTTTGTTTCTTTTAAAGGTCACATTAACAAAATCTAGAATAATTTCAACATAATTCCAATGAACTTTTGGTTCTAAGTCATCTTGAACAGTAAGTTCACCCCCACAAAAAAAATATTCCATATTAAATGCCAAGTCTGTATATATCTCACTATATCACGTGCAGGCATTGTTGTGTGTGTATATGTAAAATTAACATAATACAGAGAAAATACCACTCTATACAAGGAGTGCACTACTCAGGGATGGCAAGTATAGTCAGAATTTTCATTTTGCAGACTTTACTATTACCTTTTAATGTTAAAATATAAAGTCACTGCTTTCCATATAGCCATAGATAGACACGAACGCCACGTTGCTATGGTATTCCCAGATCAAGGAAGCTCGTGTTAATTGGTGCGATTCCCTTGCTGCATTGCACTGAGATAATGTTGTTTTTTGTGATGGTTGTGTGACAATTTTGACTCCCATGATTGAGGGGATATGCAAGAGAGCTGGAGTTAGAAGTTTAGATTAGAGAGACGAGTTTACGGTGATTTGGATATGTGACGAGGAAAATAGATGAAGAAGCAACCAAGACAGCATGGATTGAGCCAATTAGTGGGAAAACATCAAGAGTACGACAGAGAATTAGGTGGAGGAGGTTGTGGAAAGAGGTTTGAAGAACAAGGAATTGAGGTCCTTGACAAAAGAGGTTTGAAGAACAAGGAATTGAGAGAGGAAGATTCGCAGGGCAAAGAGGAATGGAGAAGGTAGATCCGAGTGGCTGAACCATAACTGTTGGGATGAAGGTGCAGAGAAGGAGATGATTAAGCAAAGCACATCATGTCTATTGTTACCTCCACCACCAAAGGTGGATGGTGGTTATGTTTTCACCCCTGTCTGTTTTTCTGTGAACAAGATTTGTCAAAAGGCTATGGACGGATTTGGACAAAATTTGGTGGAGTGATTGGGTTTGTGACAAGTACGAAATGATTAGATTTTGGTGAAGATCTGGATCCAGATACTACAATTCTTTAAGTGATCCTTCACCATTGGGAGATAGGGCCAAAAACGATACATATCAGGATATCTCAAAACGTTGTGGACGGATTTTCACGAAACTTGGTGGACAGGTTGTGTGTCTGACAAGGAAGATTCAATTTGATTTTGGTTAAGATCTGAATTTAAGTGATTCTTCAGCATTGAGTGATAGGGCTAAACCCGATATATAACATGATATCTCATAAAGTTGTGGACGGATTATAACAAAACTTGGAGGACGACTTGATTAGGTGACAAGAACAAGCTGATTAGATTTTGATCCAGGCCCGAATCCAGATCTAGCCAATCAGTGGGATACAAAACATAAACTGTTCAGCCTGGTGGAGGTATGCGCTCTACTGAGAGCCGTTCTCGTTGAAAAATCCCATCTCGTCTTCAGTTGTCATACCCTTCCTCCCGTCCAAAAATCCTTCCATCTTGTGGTGAGGCTATTGCCCAGAAACAACTTGCTTTCGTCTCCTGGAAAGCAAATCCAACGGAAGGAAATCTCATTTCCTTTCACAAAGCCCGAAACAAGTGTGTGTCCACCCTCAGGAGAGCCAGGAAACAATATCTCTCCATTCTCAGGACCGAACTCTCTTATCTGTCTCCCTCTTCCAAATCCTGGTGGCGTCTGGTCAAATCTGTTTCTGGTGTTTGTTCCCCCTCCATCCCCTCCCTCACCTCAAATGGCCACACGGCTGACTCCGCATGTGAAAAAGCTGAATGCCTCAACTCTGTGTTTGCCTCTAAATCTTGTGTCCCAGACCCATCCCTCTCTGTACCCACCGTACCCAGTCGTACCCAGCTGCTCCTGGACTCTGTGTCCTTTCCTCCTGACAAGGTGGAAAAGTTTCTGTCAACCCTCGACTCTGATTCTGCAACTGGACCTGACGGCATCAGCCCATGGGTCCTAAAATCCTGTTCTTCCGTTCTTTCACTCCCTCTCTCTGTTCTCTTCACCCTCTCTTTTGCTCAAGGTCATCTGCCATCTGCTTGGAAATCTGCCAACATCACCGCTTTGCACAAAAAAGGTGCAAAAACAGATCCCAGCAACTACAGACCAATCAGCCTTCTCCCAATTATCAGCAAAGTCATGGAATCCATCATTGCTTCAGATATGAAATCTTTCCTCTTCTCCAATGGCTTGATCTCTGATCATCAATTTGGTTTCAGACCTGGTCACTCTACTCTGGACATGCTGCTTCTGCTTTCTCAACAATGGATGGAGGTCCTCAATGCCAAACAGGAAATTAGAGCTGTCTCCCTTGACATATCACGTGCCTTCGATACGGTCTGGCACCCCGCTCTGCTCACCAAACTCTCCTCTTTCGTATCCATGGAAATCTCCACGCATGGCTGGCGGACTTCCTCTCTAGTCATAGTCAACGTGTGGCCCTGAATGGGTTTCTCTCATCTCCTCTTCCTGTTCAGGCTGGAGTTCCCCAAGGCAGTGTTCTGGGCCCTGTGCTTTTTCTGGTCTTCATCAATGATCTCTCTGACTCTCTTGAAAATCCTCTCGATCTCTTTGCTGATTACTTTACTCTCTGTCGCTCCATTCTTCATCCCTCAGATCGGCAGTCTGCAGCCTCCTCATTCTCTGCAGACCTGGACAAAATCACAGACTGGGCAAACAAGTGGAACATGTCTTTCAATCCTGACAAATCTCACACTCTTACGATGTCTCTCCGAAAAGACCGACTGGTCAACCCTCCCATCCACGTTCTGAATAATCCTCTCCACGAAGTTCTGTCACTCAAGCTTTTGGGTCTCACTATCTGCCATGATCTTTCCTGGGAAAACCATATTTCAAATCTGGCCTCCAAAGCCAGTCGCCGACTGGGCATCGTCCGTCGTGCGAAGTCCTTCCTTGGCACACCTGAGCTCCTCACCACATACAAGGCTTTCATTCGCAGCTCAATGGAATACTGCTCTCCCCTCTGGGCTGGTGCTCCTGCCTCACACCTAGCTCGTCTTCACGCTGTTGAAACCAAAGCGTTCAGAATCATTGGAATCTCCCGCGATGAAGCTAACTCCAAGGGCCCATCTTTCACTCACCGCAGGCAGGTTGGTGGTCTTTCCGTCTTCTACCGACTCCTCTCTGGCCTTGCCCCCCCAGCTCTCTCTGGGCTATGTCCCACAAATATTCCTACAGGTCGCACAAGATCTGCCTGCAACCCTCTTATGGTTAAACTGCCAAAATCAAGACTCTTTGCTCACCTTCACTCCTTCAATCCTCTTTTCTCCCGCCTCTGGAACAAACTCCCTCACTCTCTTCAATCCCACTCCACCCTCCAGGTCTTTAAAACAGCTGTTCACCACCATCTCTTATCTTCCCCCATCCAAAACCTTGAACTTTTCTACTCCCGCTAATTTCACCCCAATTCCACTTTTTTGAAATGCCAACTTCTGTCCTGGAAGTCCTTGGTGTCCTTGTGATTTATACTTCTCCCACCCCCCCCCCCCCCCCTTCCCACGCCTCTTCCCCCCAAGCCCTCTCCCTCCCACACATCTCCCTGCTCTCAAATGTTGTGTTTGTGTGCTTCACCTTCTCTCCCCATCTTGTCTCCCGCTCCCTCTTTTTCTATATTTTGTTTGACTGGTTGATTTGTTTGTGAAGTAAATGTTAGCTCTTTCACGAGCCTCGATTCAGTATACAAAAAAAAAGAAAAAAAAAAAGTTACTAGCTGGTCCCACATCTGAAAAAAAAAAAACTTTCTGAAACTCTGAAAAATATTTTGATATGGCTCCATTCAATCCGATCTAGGAGCGGTCTCAGGGAGAAATGAAATGCTTCCGGCAAGTTTCCTTTATGTAATAATAATCAAAGCACCTGCTTTTTCCCCTGACACACCTGCTCTTGGGCTTTATCGGAGACCTCAAGATGGCGAATGACCCCACATCTCTGCAGAAGAAACTTTTACATGTTTTTTTTTTATCATAACAGTTATAAATAATGTATTGTAGAGATCTCTTGACAAGTTGGAAATAAAGTTTTAAAAAGCTTAACACTCATCCAACATGCCTGGCACATTTCGTCCGCCGAGATATTTTTCCTCGTTGTGATGGGAAGAATCAAAATTGAATCCTTCCATTTTACACTCAATCATCTATCTGATGGAGGACTCAGTAGGGCATGCATTGGTCGTGGTGGTGATTCGGCCGTACGCTTGACAGAGCGTTGGGGTCCTCATTGCAGGTTGTGAACCGGTCAAGCTGACAATTGATCCTGGACAGGTCGCCAATCCATCGCAAGGTGCAGGAATTTCTACTCAGCAGGTGTGGGATTCAAATCCACCCAGGTGAGAACAGCACAACAAGGCGTCAAGTCCCCAGTGAAAAAGATAACCCTAACCTTCCGAAGAGAGGCGGCCATTTTGTTCTGATTGATACCCTGGTCAAATTCCAAGTTCCTGACCTGAATGCTGCTGGGAAGAGCAATGGAAACCCATCCATTGTATTCTCTGCTTTTGATTGTATTCTCTGCTTTGGGAAGATGACCATGAACAATGGATTTGACTGAGGACAGATCTGAAAGATAATGATTGAAGTTTGTTTACATTCCTCAAAACTGAACTATGGACAGTGGAGGTGGGATTGCGGAGAGGGAAAAGATGTCAGCTTTTTTTTCAGGAACACGCACAGATCACGCAGATCATGCAGCTTCAGCTGGTCGGTACAAAATCCCAGAAATGAGAGGCAGACATTGTTCATTGACATCAAAAGACCAGTGATGGAGAATATTCAGTTGCAATGATGGTCTATGATGACGTCATGGTGTTGCATTGGTGGACCAATGGACCATCCATGCAGCTGATGATGTCACAGCTGTGATATCTACACTGGCATGCAGTCAATGAAATATTGATAGCGCATCTCTCTCCCATTACACCACCAAAAAATATATTAATTAATTACATACTATGAAAATGTACCTTTTAACCCTTTAGACTGCTGAGACCCCTTCGACCTTTGAAGACCGTTTACGATACTTCAGACCCCAAACATCCCTGAAGACCCAGAGGACCCAAAAGTCCCCGAGGACGCAAAATACCCAGATGTCCGTGAGGACCCAAAAGACCCAGAAAACCCAAAAGTTCCCGAGGACCCAACAGACACAAAAGTCTCCGAGGACCCAAAATACCCAAAAGTCTCAGAGGACCCAAAATACTTAGATGACCAAAAGGTCCCAGAGGACCCAAAAGACCCAGATGAGCCAAAAGTTCCCGAAGACCCAAAAGACCCTGAAGACCAAAAAGACCCAGATGACCAAAAATACCCCGAAGACCCAAAAGTCACCGAGCACCCAAAAGACCCAGAAGACCCAAAAGTCCCCGAGCACCCAAAAGACTCCGAGGACCCAAAAGACCCCTGAGTCCAGCAGGCAGGTATGCTACAAGGCAGTGAAGACCAATGGTACAATGAACCAACGGGCCTGCTAGTTTTTTAAAAAGTCTTTGGTATGACTCGACCGGGTTTGAGCCACCGACCTCCCATAATTAGAGCGGATGCTCAAACGATTGCACTATTGAGGAAATAATAAAGACTGGAACTCGAATACAGGGGACATCCACTGAAATCCCCCTATATCTGGCATTGGGAGGAGGGTTCAGTGAAAAAAAAAAGAAACGAGCAAGGGAGATCATTGTTTTTTTTTTTTTGTTGTTTTTTAAAATCGACTTCCAAAGAGCCGGCCATGGACATAGAGGTGACCTTTCAGAGTTTCTTGATGATACTGTTGTACGTTCAGGGCAGAAACATCAATTATTTCATGTCCCTTGGCGTTGAGAAATAAAAGTGAGGCCGTTGGGCAATTACTCGTCATCAGCATAAATGGCATCATGTGAACGAAAGAATTTGCTGTCCATACAGACTTCACCATTTGTGCCTCCTTAACGACAGCTATTGCAGCAAATGCTGTCCCGAGTGCCACCTCTAATGTCCCATTGCTTGGAGATTCGCAACAAAAGGACTGTAATGTGGGCTCTCATAAGCAGAAATTAATTCTCTCCACAGGTGCTTGTAGCTTTGCAGGGAATAAGACAGTGGTGACATTTTAGTGGTAAGGTCCAGGTGGAAGATGGGATGGTTAAATTGACTCCGAGGGAAGTGACTGGGAAGGGCATTTTGGGAGAAACAAATGTGGCTTGAAAAGGTAGTGTTCCAAATAAAGACTGCCAGCTCTTGATAATGGCACAGAGTGGGCATTATCTCCCATGTTTTAGCACTCTTGGTGTGCTCCGCATAACCATTTGGCTTCTGACTCCGTAACTGAAAGTAGACAGTGCTTTTTCCACTTCAATCTATACTTTATTAACTCAATTTATCTCTCTCTCCGCAGATAGTTTAACAGCATAGTTGGACCAATTATACACATCCCAGAGTTGATAAAATTGGTCATTTTAGTGACTTTTTGAACCTGGTGACAAACTGTGATATTTGATTAAACATTTCCTCCATGAGCATACATTTCTGCATGCAAATTGAAAACAATTAATGAAAATATCTCACTGCATATCCCTGGAAAGTCTCTACGCATGGAGCAACTGTATCCTTATATATTAGAAATATACTGAAGCTGTCTGCAAGGCTGCATGTGTCTGAAGCCTTTCGGTCAAACCCATTGTCTAGAGAGCTGACCTGACTCCACCCACAACTGTAACCAGGAAAATCACATGGCCGTCATTTTGGTTTTATATACTACAGTGCGTAGCCTGGTGTTGGCTTAGCGGTTAGGGTGCCGGCTTGGGATCCTGGGTTTGAATCCTGGTCGATTGCTGAATTAACGCCAGGGGGGTTGACTCAGCCTGTCATCCTTCCGAGGTCGGCAAATTGAGTACCAGTTCACTGGTAATTCCCTGTGTGTCGCAAGAGGTGACTAACAGGGCTGGCGGCAGGAAGGGCATCCGGCCAAAAAACATTGCTTCAAAAAGGGGGCCACGGTGCCCCAAAAAGGCCAACCCCTGCTCTGCGGGGAAAAATGGCCTCTAAAGGTGGTTCTTCTTCTATAATACAGTGCATATGGGTCTTGGGCTAAGGGCTTCGGGCCTTAGGCTTCTGACCTCTGCTGTTAACCTATGGGTAAGTGCATTTGGAATCTGCCCAAGCTATATAACCATGATGTATTCATATTTATGCACATTATGCAGTATAGGCATGTTTTTGCTTCATGTATGTAACCCCGGTTTAAATTTTTTATTTTCGGGAGTGGTTGTCCATACATCGCCCAATGAACGGTAGGGTTTTCTTTGCCTAATTTTCATACACAAGAAGACTTTGAGTTTATGTGCAAGTTGCATCCAGAGAAACTGTCCCATATAAAGGGAGGGGCGCTTTGCACTCCCGAGTTTTGAAGAACGAACAACCCATCGTCTATCAAGGAAAAATGTATGTTTTGATTACAACCCTTGCAGAGGAAACAAAATAGTCATGGACATATATATATATATATATATATATATATATATATATATATATATATATATATATATATATATATACAGACTTGGCATTTAATATGGAATATTTTTTTTGTGGGGGTGAACTTACTTTTCGAGATGTCTTAGAACCAAAAGTTCATTGGAATTATGTTGAAATTATTCGAGATTTTGTTAATGTGACCTTTAAAAGAAGCAAAAACCACATTTGACATTTCGAAACAAATAAATTGATCCTTGAAAGTGATGTAAACTGATATCGAACTCAATTAATGGACAGTACTGTGTTAAACTTCTGTACGTTTTCCAGAAGTATCTCTTTATTTTGCACATTAGGCAAAAATTTTTTTAACAAAAACAAAAGTTAAATTACGACTGGGATTACGGACAGTAAAATTACAGTTCAGTACTTCGTGTAACCCCCATGAGCATTCAGGAGAGCACGTACACGTTGAGGCATGCTGGTCACGAGATTTGCCAAGGTTTGGACAGGAATCGCTTGCCATGCAGTGACAATAGCCTGCTGCAATTCATGCACAGAGGTCGGCTGCTGGTCCAAGTGGTCGATTTGACGCGTTAATTCTGCCCACAAGTTGTCTATCGGATTCATATCCGGGGACATGGCAGGCCACTCCATATGCTCTACACCACGGTCAGCAAGAAAGTGTTGGATCATGCAAGCACGATGAGGCCGTGCATTGTCATCTTGGAAGACAAAGTTTCCTCAAAAGGCTGCACGAGCAAATGGAAGCAATGTTTCTTCCAGAATGGCCCTGTTATTGAACTGGTTCAGGTTTCCATTCAGAACAACCAGGTCAGTTTTTCCCCCTGCATGAAAAGCAGCCCAAACGGTCACCCCACCACCTCCAGCTTGGACCCTTGGCACTATACAAACTTTGTTGTAGGCTTCATGCACTTGTCTGCACACTCGGACGCGGCCATCTTGACGATAGACCAGAAATCTAGACTCGTCACTGAAGATCACGTGATTCCAGTGTCCTGGCTGCCATTGACGGTGCTCTCTGGCCCACTGCAATCGGCGCTAGCGGTGTTGTCTGGTCAGGCATGGTTTTCTCAGGGGATGCCTGGCACTATAGCCTGCTTGAACCAGTCGTTGGTTGACTAGCCTTCTGGATACAGGCACATTTGTCAGTTGCTGCCACTCAGCCCTAAGTCGATTTAGCTGACTTGGTACGGCCATTGCGGACTAACCGGTGCAGCTGGCGATCATCCCTCCTTGTGGTTCTGCGGGGACGTCCTGGCCTCGGTATTGGAGTAGGGACACCCCTCTGAGCATTTACTTTCAGGATCTTTGACACCTGACCTTGAGTGATGGCATACTGCCGAGCAATAGCATGCTGTTTCATGCCGTAATTTCGTAAAGCCACCACTCCATGACAAACAGCATTGTCGAGTTGACGGACCATCTCCAGAGGAAGTGACAATAACTTTTGGAGACGTGCAGCAGTTGTTTTCCACTAATCAGAACGCAACAACCCTTGTATACCCGACTGTGAAGCCAATCATCAAATGCACCTGTCCGTACATTTTGCAACGCCACCTGTGATATAATCCTGTTGTTGACTTCTTGCTGCGACAATCAGTGACATGGTTCTTTTAACAAATAAATCACCAAAGTGTAAAAGAAACTCACCAGATTGATATACTGAGTTAAGAAAGTAAACCCAAGTCAAGAAAAAAAAAATATTCGATATTAAATGCCAAGTCTGTATATATATATATATATATATAAATAAATATATATATAAATTTATATATAAATGTTATGCACCATCGATGGATTTGCGCTATCGACCGATCACGCTGCGCTATCAATGGATCCATCATTCACGCACGCAAGCATCGGTAGATCGTGCAGGCATCGATCGATCACCTATGACAGTACCACTCTTGGCATTGTCATATTCGATCATTAATTTGCCGTCATCTGGGCAGCGTGTATGATTTATTCCCCTTACATTTTCATTTCTACTTGCTTTTTGTCACGAATGTAAAGTCATATAAAAATGGTTTTAAGTAAGTGGTGTATTAAAACGACATTTTATGTAGAAATTAGTAAAAAATAATAGAACGTTGAAAGGCATATCAAATGAAGAAACAGAGTTTCGCTTTGGTTTTTACCAACGCGCCTTCCGAAACGATTTCAACATCCGTGTGCCGAATCCCCAATGTGATCGCCAAGGTGTTTCTCCGGGTACAGTGTGGTATTTCCATGTTTTCCCATGTATTACTTCAGCTCGTGGTCGTGGTTGACGTTGATTTGTGTTCCATATTCAACTAATTGTCAGAGTTCAGCTCTCCACCAATCCACACGCAGTCCGCTTCTGACGTTATCGGTCGAACCTTGCCAATCAGCACGCTGCTTCCTCCTCGTCCTTCCTTCACCAATCAGCGAGTCCCTTCTTACCCCGGCCTTCCCGTTGGTCAACACCCAACCAATCACTGTCCTTCTGGGTGTGGCTCTCGGCTTGCCTGAGCTATGTGTGCCTGCCAAGTTGTGGTTGTCAGCCCTAGTGCTTGATGCCTGGCTTGCGGTTGGTTTTTATTGTTATTTAGTGTAGTTTAATGGCAATTCTAACTAGTGCCTATGGTGAGGTGCCATAAAGGACAAAGGGAAGATCACATAGGTTTGACTAACAAGGTAGTAGTTAACATAATCCCTATAACAAGTTAACATGCCCCATTCCTCGTAATGGGGACGAATATACACCTTAATCCGACATCCGGGCTAAACAGGGCCTCTACTTATTACATGGTAGTGGTTCTTCTTCTTCACGACAGTCGGAGCATGTTACCTACACAAATCCACCTGGTCGAAAGTATCTCTACCCCACCGACATAACAATATATATATATATATATATATATATATATATATATATATATATGTATATATATATATATATGTATATATCTATATATATGTATATATATATATATATATATATATATATATATATATATATATATATATATATATATATATATATATATATATATATATATAATCGGGAGATTGAATAAGACGCGGACGTAGCTTCAGGACGGTCGATCTTTAATTCTCGACAAGCTTTCGACCAACAAAGGTCTTCTTAGTCTACAGAAACAACAGGCATGTATATCAGACAAGTATGTATAGTTATATCTGTGTAAGATGTGTGATATGTGTAGAAGATGCATACAAAAAGAAGAGCCATGCTAAAACTCACTCAATGTCCCCAAGTTCAGCGGAGGTGAAGCACAGCTTACCGTTATCGTAACATAAATGAACAATCATCATAAATGTATATATATATATATATGTATACCAAGGAACTAGACAAATGATCAGTTTCTAACAATGCATTATCAAAGCTGCTTTAATTCTAACTGAACAGAATGATATCATGATGCTTAAAATATAAGTGCTCCCTTAATAATCAGCTGCTTGCAAAAGCCTTCAGCCTGTGACTCCCATCCCGTCAGTCCGCCGAGTGAAATGTCATATAATTTCGAAATCCTAACTAAATTTAACATCCGACCAACCAATCATATCTATTCTATTTTCCTCTATTACAGGCACCAAGCAATTATTTTCGGCCTTATTGCAATACCATGTGCTCCACTTGCATTGGTCACATGTGTTGTTGCCGATTTATTTATTTTCTCGAGAAAATCCTTCCGACCAACTTTATGGGATTTGGTTTTGTCTTTTGGTGAGTGCAATTCGTCCATTTTAACGCTGCTCTATTTGCTGTCTATCTCTGGGGAAATCCTTCAGGTTAACTTCCCAACGTATGCTCTTCCCCCACTCACTCTCTACAGTACCCCTTCATTTAATGAACTGTCTTTGTTGGTTAAAAAAAAGCACGTCACCCTCAATAAATTAGGTCTGGTATTGTTGAAAACGTTGTCAGCAGATTGTCTTCGATGTCATTGCTGCTTGTCTGCAGTGCTGTAGGAGCAGATTGAATCGAGCCAAGCCGAAACTTTAATGAAGAATTCAATAAGACCGTTGCCTTTTAATGCAAAAAAGTGTCGTCGTGTCAGCTTAACTGTGCCTCTTCAATGCGGATGTATGGGAGCCGCCGTCTCATTAGCCAGCTGCCCTGCAAGAACAATCATGGATCTGAAAGTGCCATCACTCCCCGGTGCAATTCTTGGATCAATTCCTTTCTGAGCTGTCACAGGAGTCCACCCGAGGCACCGCCAGGCATTGGCAGAGCAATGCACCAAAAGCCATCGTTATTTACCGTCCACCACTGGGAACCAGTCAGCCATGTTGGTGAATGCAGTGGGATAAAGTATTTACTCGGCAATGGATTCACTGGCCTGTGTTTGTGAAGCATGGGACCTCTGTGTGAAAAGCCATTGCACTGCGACGTTGGATCTGCGCAGTAAAGCTCATCTCTGCAGAAAGATGATGCCATCATCGGCTGGAAAGAGCATGGAGGTATAATTTGGCAAAGTTACAGAATTGTTTCTTCACCTTTTTATGTTTGCGCTATCTGAAAGTGGAATTGCGTTTGGAGCATCTGCTTCTGCGTGTCGGGTACATTTCCGGTTCGATTCAAACTCTCGCCGAGACGTACCAAAGACTTCCCAAATTGTCTGCAATTCAACCTTCCTTGACATTCAGCATTTAAAGAATAGAGCATGGGCAAATCCCGATTGGATGGCATTCCGTGGGTGGGAAGGGACGTGGTGGGGAGATATTTCTTATTAAAATAGCTCGTTCACTGCAGAGAGAAAAATGATGCCATGAGATGGTCCCGGCACCCAGAGGGCACTGGGAAATTCATTTCCCTGAGGTCAACGGCTTTGTTTGTTTCGCGTTAAAAGTCAAGTCCGATGTTGAGTGTTGTCCCTGTCTGCCTGTTTGTGCATGATCCGTGTGTAACAGGTGTTTCAATGAATCTGTAGGAAAAAGAGCAAAGCAAAGTGTGTGGCACTTTTGAAAAATTCACGTTGTTTGTTTCACAAAAATTCAAAAAAGTCACAAAAAATTCACAAATTCATTTTTGTTTTTATAACTGGGTTGTTTTCCATATTTAAACTGCCTTATTTGGTGTTCCCATATGAACGCTTGGCTCAAATATGTTATCTACTATATAAGAGAGATGTTGGTCTCTGTGTGTGTCTGTCTGTGTGTCGCCATTTTTCTCTGAGTTGGCTGAACGGATCTTTGTCAAACGTTCAGAGGTTCATTAGTGAGTGCCTGGGTGTATTTTAGGCAAAAAAAAAAAAAAAAAAAATTGAAAAAAAAAAGGTTGTTTTTTTGGAGTTAAAAAAAAAATCGCTCGACAGTGCCGAAGCCTTTTAAAATTAAAGACAGTTATATACAAGTACACATTCCCATAAATAAATACAAAACAATCACCAGACATTTGAATACAAATAAATCAAACAATTCCGGAAGTGTACGAAGTTGGTAGTACAGCTTCTTCTTCTTCCTTATCTGCATCAGACTTAACTGAAAAACGTGATGAACGCCACATTCACAAACCAGCATATATATGAACACCCTTCCTCTCCTGCCGCCCCCCTCCCTTCCTCCCCTCCCCCCCCTCTCCCCACTCCTTCACCCCCTCTCCTTCCCCCCTCTCCCCCCACCTCCCCCCACCTCCCCCGCCCAGCAACGCCGGGTACTTCTGCTAGTCTGTTATAAAAGATGTTGCAAAGTTCATCAGGTTCAAAAGCCCCGTCTTTTATCGACGTACATATTGGAATTCATGTATAAGTACATCTACTGATATCTTTGTCCTGCATGTGATTTATGTACAAGGTCCTCAATGAACTTAGATCACCAGAGAAAGAACAGAAAACCATATACTGCGATGACATTCCCATAATCTCCTAATGTTCTTGTTATTTCGGAAAGGTACACCGATGACTCCTAATGTTCTTCGAATTCCTGTGAAGTTTTTTTTACAAACTCTTCCATGAGCCTGATTTGAATTTTTGTGTTGATTTATTCATTGATCTTAAGCTTATTGCACAGCTTCACATAAATCATATGCAGTACAAAGACATTAGGGGACATCAGTGGAATTACCTGTTGGAAAACATGAGCAAAAGCACTGGCGCATGATTTCTGCTTCTCAATTAATTTAGGAATCTGCAGCTGATTCTGAGAAAAACTAAGTCAGCCAGGTAAGGACATTGTTACCTCCGCTACCGAAGGTGGACGGTGGTTATGTTTTCACCCCAGTTTGTTATGACGTAAATTGAAAATTTTTGAATTTGAAAAAATATTTGGCCAGGTGACATCTCAGCCATCCTTCGAGCTGGAAAGCTGAAAATTGGGCACAATAGTGCGCATGTGCTTTGGCAAAAACGATGTTCTTTGATTAATCGATTAATTGATTAGTTACTTAATTATTATTGATTTATTAATCAGTTATTTATTTTCTCTCTCATCTAGGCACTATCTCAGGCATCTTTTGAGCTTGGAAGCTGATAGTTGGACACGACAATGACCACGTGATTTGGCTGTAAAGGGTGTTTTTGTTTATCAATTGATCAAATAATTGATTAATTATTTAATTTTTTGATTAATTAGCTGATTTTCAAAAAGTTACAGATTCGGATGAAACGGTGGTGGTTGACGTATGCTATTATTATTAGATCAATAAATTAATTATTTACGATTATTATTACTTGCGAAAATCGAAGATTTTTCAAGTATATTGGTTGGTCTTGTGTGTTATTCTGTCTGTTTGTCTGTCTGTCTGTATGTCAGTCGCCTACAGGCCACAATTTTCAACCGATCTTCATGAAAGTTCACCAAATAGTAGAGTTGGTCATAAGCAGGAAGCCTATTGTTTTTGGGGTCAAAAGTTCAATTGGTCAACATAGGCCAAAGGTCACCAACTTTGTGAGATTTCTAAAATCCTCAATTTTCATCCGATTGACTTGAAATTTGAAGATGATTTGCAGATCTGGTCACTGAATTCAACCCCCAACTATTTTTGAGGTCAACATAGGCCAAAAGATCAACATAGGCCACATTTCTAAAATCTCAATTTTCCTCCGATTGACTTGTAATTTTAAGAGTATTTGCAGATCTGGTCACTAAATTCAACCACCAAGTATTTTTGAGGTCAACATAGGCCAAAAGATCAACATAGGCCACATTTCTAAAATCTCAATTTTCCTCCGATTGACTTGTAATTTTAAGAGTATTTGCATGTGTGGACACTAAATTCAACCACCAAGTATTTTTTTGAGGTCAACTTTGGCCAAAAGGTCAACATAGGCCAAATTTCTAAAATCCTCACTTTTCATCTGATTGACTTGAAATTTGAAGAGGATTTGCATACCAGGTCACTGAATTCATCCACCAATTATTTTTGAGGTCATCATGGGCCAACGACTTATTTTCGGGATTTCGCTAGTGTCGTGCAATGCATGACATCTTTCTTGTTTATTTATTTATTTTAAATACACAATCAATTGTTGATTCGCTCAATTTTCATCATACCTGTCAGGCTACCTCATGACGTCCTTTCTTGTCTGTTTGTCTGTGAACTGTGAACAGGATATCTCAAAAAGTTGTGGACAGATTCGGACGAAATTTGATGGAGAGGTTGCATGTGTGACAAGGACAGATTGATTAGATTTTCGTGAAGATCTGGTCTGGATCTGGATATTGTGATTTCCTAAGTGATTCTTCACCACTGAGAGATTGAGCCAAAAACTATATGGCATGATATTTTAAAAGTTTATGGACGGATTTCGACAATTTGGTGGATGTTATGGTTAGGTGACAGGAACAAGCCGATTAAATTTTGGTTAGGATCCGGCTACAGAATACAGATCCATAACTTAAACTGTTCAGTCTGGCGGAGGTATGTGCTCCACCGAGTGCCGTTCTATTTATTTTTGTTTTCATCCAAATTTTTTAAATCTGGGACTAGTAGCGAGAGTATCAGAAACCCTAGAGGTTATTTTATTACTCCCGCCAGGGAGTAATGCATTCGATCGTGTCCGTGTGTGTGTGTGTGTGTGTGTGTGTTTGTGAACAAGATATCTGGAAAAGGTCTGACCAGATTTGTATGAAAGTTGGTGGGATGATTGCCCTTGGGATAAGGAAGAATTGATTAGTTTTTGGTGAAGCTCAGGATATTATTCCGGATCCAGGAATTTTTTGAAAGATTGTTTACCATTGGAAGATAGGGCTCATTTTTTTTAAACATTATCTTCTATATATTCTACATTTAACATTGTGATAGGAAAATAGTTTTCATATTTGTTGTAAATGTAGTTTAAACTCGTGGTTATGCGTTAGAGCGGTGTATTTTGTTAGCAGCGTCGTCTTCAAGGTTCTTTTTTTTTCTAATAAAGACATATTCTGTAATTTAAAAACCACCATAGTGTGTATTAGGTTTCCCTGTTTCATAAAATGTATTGGTTGATACGTATAATGCTTTAAAACTGTTTTTTTTTTAACCTCAGAAGAGATATCAACATTTACCTCAGCGAATGTCAATCGCGGTGTCAGTATTTGATGAACTTATAAAGACTTAGGTGACTTATAAGTGTGACCAGCATGTGCATGGGATTCTTCCCAGAAGAATGAGTGGTCGCATTAGCTTGCACGACTTAAAATGAGCGAGTTTTGTTTTGACGTTTGGGCCAGTTTTACATGTTGTATCCCTAAGGAATGAAACGAACGTTTTTCCTGGCTTACAATTTTATTTGAAGTCACACATACCTCAAAATACACTCACATATATAGGACTGAACGCTGAATCCGAAAATGTAAGTGAAATTGCCTTGTTTTTTTTAAACATTATCTTCTATATATTCTAAATATATATCTGTGCAATGTCTGTCTTGTCTTGTGTTGTCACTGAACTACTCCCTCAAACTTTTGTGAAATCGTACTATTCCAACTTGACCCACGGCGGGAGTATGCGCTCTACTGAGTGGCGTTCTTGTTTTTGTTTGCGTTCCTTTCCTTTATGGCAGCCATTAATTGTTTGAACTTTCTCCACAATTGTCAAGTATTGGTCTTTTCCATGACGATTCATCTTCCAGTGTTTATCTGGTCAACATAGGCCAAAATATATAGGTCTTTGCATATAGGTTTCCCAGCATTTTCAAAATAAATTCTCTCCAAGTGCTTGAGAATAATACAGCATCGTACATTGTCCTGTGTAGTTTACAGAATATGAAACGAGGCGATGGCTATATGGCAGCAATTCCTTGTTTTCCAAGTAGCCCTAATGCGGATGCCCTCGGGTACTGTTTGCTCTTGAGTGAACCCCATTGCAACCGGCCTCGCTATCGCAGTGCCAGGCGACGCGCATCGCACCGTCGCCAGCTGTGTGAGCGCCATGGTTCGTGATAGCAATGAAGGAAAAACTGCCTCTGCATTTGGAAAGGTTTAGCTATCACAGCACGACCACAAGCAGAAGTCACGTTTCCCTTGTCTGATTGTGCGTTCACTGCGTGTGCTGTAAGTGCAAACTCCCAGCCGGGTGGCTCCTCCTATGTTATTACGAGTCTCTTCAATGCCCTAGGTCATCCTGCCAGGAATAATGTGCCATTCTGTACCTATCGCTTTCTCGGATTCCTAAGTAAACCGCACTGCTCGTTGTCAACAAACGACTGGCGTAGGCCAGAAATAGCAGCGGCTCTGACAATCCTGTTTGTATGGAGATGTGATTCTGAGTGTCCACATCGCCTCGCTGTTTGTTCGATTAGAACCTCGCTGATGGTTATTTCATTAAGGGGACGTGAAGTTGTACCGAAGATGCAATGGCCCCTGTAGGTTAGAGCAGGAGTTTATAATTTGTTCTGGGTCTCAGCAATTGCTTTACTACTTTCCACGAAGGTCACCGGGATCTTTTCTGTCCACCAACTCATGCTGGCAGACGTGACCGAGGTCCGTTGAAAGTCCGTCCGAGGGACGGCACACACATTGATGATTCACCTGCCTGCGAAACACCAGGTTTATAACTGGGTCGGGATTCACACCCAGGCTAGACAGTTTAGAGACGAGTCTGCGTACCTGTAGGCTATCCTTCCAGCCCTGGAGATATGATGATGCATTGTTTGAGTTTGTGTAAGCTTTACTGGAAAGCAGATACATTTACCAATTTCATTTCATCACCAAAGTCATTCTCGATCCTTTGAAATACTGTGACAATAAAGCATTTAAATAAAGATGTTTCTTTCACACAGTATATAAAAAGCTTACGAGAGACTTTGCACATGTGAAATAAATGCATTATTATTATTATTATTATGTGTTATCTACCAAATAAAACAAAATGTCAGTTATGTATTTGTGTATTTGTCTGTCCCCCTTCATAAGGACGATTTGAGTCGGGTTTTAAAACCCAATCTTTTAACACGAATGTGTGTTCACTGTGGTCTATTTTTTGAGGAAAGAAAACAAACTCGAAAAACATTTTCCATAAAAGACCAATTATGTCTCTTCTATTGGAATTGTAGACGGTGGCTTGCAAACCGAGCCTCAAGGGCGGTGTACAGAAGCGTTTTTTAAAATAACAATAAACACAAGGAGGAGGAAGTGAAATTCATTGCACGTGATGAGCAACGTGCGCAGAGTAAAACAAATATTCATTTACATCCGTTTGATGTATCATAAATAAGGAAGATATAGTGGGTGGGGGTAATATGGACCCCGGGGGAATATGGACCCCACTGAATTTCCCATGATGCACTGCATCAAGCCTGGTCTCCATATCACGGGATAAACAAGTATGGCCGAACAGGAAGTGAACAACTGCAGTTGATTCAAACTCTTTAATGACGGTAAGTGCAAACTTCCAAAAGTTTTCATCTCAAATTTTACAATTCATAAGCATGCAGTACTGTGTATGTACATGTAGTCACTAGCTTGTTTGATGAGTGGTGACCCTGGCTGAGTACACGTGAGAGCTGTCTCCAGTACCACTGTGTGTCGAAAACTCTATCCCAGCCCATATGTATTGGGCATGCTGACATGATCGAGAGGCATGGTGTGGGGAATATGGACCCTTTGGTAGTGTCTAATATGGACCCATGTTCATATTGCCCGCGGTCGATGTCCATATTCCCCACACAGGAAGCTAATAGAATAAGTCCACAAAACAGCATGTTCACTGTCAAAATTTGAATGAAATAAATTTTTCTGCACCGAAATATGTGACTAAGCAAAACTAGGCATGGTCCAGGTAGCCGCGAGATTTGGAAATCTCGCGAGATCTTGGAGACGACGTCACGGATTTTCGAAGCTCCACACGGTCTCCACGTTTTCAAAGTTAAGTCTGTTCACAATTGTATTTTGTCGAAACTGTATTTATCTTTCGGTGTGTGAACCTATAGTGTGTCCCTTGGAAGTTTCTCGGTGTTTATCTTTCATAAATTAATCGTTTTCTGTTTGCCGTGCCGTGTGTGAGGCCTTGCAGCCTTAGGCTTCCCCCGTTGAAGTTTGTTCTTTCCTTCGCTGGTTTTGCTAGGTTTTTTGATTTTCCCTTCTCCCCCAAACTTCGCCGAACATCTACTCTTCGTCTGATGTTGTAACCCCCACCACCACCCCCCAAAAAAAAACCAAACAAAAAAAACTTTTATTTCCCTTTCTCCTCGTGTGCTTTTGTCCCATCGTGTGCTTTTGCCTCTGCCCACGTGCGCTGTCTCACCCCGCCCCCATTATCCCCTTGCCTTCCACCTTTTGCCCTGTTCAAGTGACTCGTGGTTGTCCCTCTAGGTCCCTCTCCCCATTGGTATTTTTGTGAATATAAGATTGTTCTTCACGGTTCTGTTTAAATATGTTTAAAATTTCCCCTGGAGTGTTTTATTCAGTGGTTTATTACAACATGCTGTTTTTCTTCCTATTTAAAAGGCTCCTTTCAATTTCCTCTTCAACTCATTCCATTTCAAAAAAATATTCAATCTCTTATAATTCTTTCTCACTACATGCTCTAAATTCTCATTCATTCCACCCCTCCTCCATCATTCTTAAACGGATCGCTAACTTGAAAATCACAACAAACCCAATTTGTTATAAATGTTCATCTTTCATGAATCATCCACTTTCGAAACTCCCTCCTTGCCCCTCCCCTCCAAATCTCCCCCCTTGCCCCTCCCCTCCAAATCTCCCCCATTGCCCCTCCCCTCCTAAACTCCCACCTTGCCCCTCCCCTCCTAATCTCCCCCCTTGCCCTTCCCCTCCTAAACTCCCCTCTTTACCCCTCCCATTCAAAACCCCCCCCAACCCCTCCCCTTCAAATCTCCCCCCCAACCATCCCTCCCAAATTCTCCCTCCTCCCACCTCCTTCTCAAAGCTGCCTCCTCCCCACTTTGTCTCCCTTCTATCTCATACTTCCACCTCCCCCAACCTTCTACTTTCCTCTGCCCCCCCCCCCCCCTCAAACAACCCCTCAATGTGCCTCATCGCATCACCATCAAACCTTTCGTCCTCCTCATCCTTCCCTTTCTTGTAACTCTTCTGTAATCTCTGACACACAATCAACTGCTCTTCCTACCTCCCCCTCTCATCCTTCATCTGACCCTACCACTCCCCTCCCCTGTCCTGCACCCAATGCTCCCCCTCTCTCCTCATTAATGGTATGGACCTCAAACATCCAGGGCCTTCGCTCAAACCTGATTGATCTCTCCATTCACGTTGCTTCTGACAATCCAGACTTGATCTGCTTAACAGAAACTTTCCTCCTTAAAGATGTCTCTGATTCCTTAATATCTCTTCCTGGTTACTCCCTCCTCCGGTATGATAGACCTGAGCCTCGTCCTGGTGGTGGGGTGGCTATCCTCATCAAAAACTCTCTTCCTCATTCTCCTTGCACTGCCCTCTCCCCATCCCATCCCCAGGACTACCTCTGGCTACGGCTTCCTCTCCGCTCCCACCTTTTGTTCATATGTGTTCTGTACCGTCCTCCAAACAGTGATGACTCCATTTACATTTCGCTGTCAGACAACAAAGACCAACTTCTATCAACTCATCCAAACTCTCTCTTCCTCATATGTGGCGACTTCAACTGTCATCATGCCAGCTGACTGGGTGTGGGTTCATCTCTCACCAGCCATGGCACCTCAGCAAAGGACTTCTGTGACTAATTGGGAATGACACAATCTGTCAATTTCCCGACCCGGATCTCAGTCAATGGAGTATCTTCTCTTCTGGACTTGGTTATGACTAACTTCCATGCAAATGTGTGCTGCTCTTCTTCTGCTCCAATCGGTTCTTCTGATCATGTGCTTGTTAAAGTGGACATCTCTCTGGCCATTCTCAGAGAGCCTCCTCAGCGCTGACGAGTCTGGCATTTCACTCAGGCCGACTGGCACGGGCTGCAAGCAGCCATCAATCACCTGGACCAGTCTCCCATCTCTACTGCCTCTGACATCAATTATTCCTGGGAATTATTCCAAAGCAAACTGCTGTCTCTCATGCACAGATTTATCCCATCTCGTCTTCAGTTGTCTTACCCTTCCTCTCGTCCATGGTACACTGAATCTTGTGGTGAGGCAGTTGCCCTGAAACAACTTGCCTTTGCCTTTTGGAAGGCAAATCCAAATGAAGGCAATCTCAGTTCCTTCCACCAAACTCGGAACAAGTGTGTGTCTACCCTCAGGAGTGCCAGGAAGCACTATCTCTCCACACTCAGGATTGAACTCTCAAACCTGTCTCATTCCTCCAAATCCTGGTGGCGTCTGGTCAAATCCGTTTCTGTTGTTTGTTTCCCCTCCAACCCCTCCCTTACCTCAAATGGCTACACAGTTGAAACCGCACGTGACAAAGCCGAATGCCTCAACTCTGTGTTTGCCTCAAAATCTTGTGTCCCAAACCCATCTCTCTCTGTTCCCACCTTTCCCAGTCGAACTCAACTGCTCCTGGACTCTGTGTCCTTCTCTCCTGACAAGGTGGAGAAGTTTTTGTCAAACCTCGACTCTGATTCTGCAACTGGACCAGACGGCATCAGCCCACGGGTCCTAAAATCCTGCTCTGCCGCTCTATCTCACCCTCTCTCTGTTCTTTTCACCCTCTCTTTTGCTCAAGGTCATCTGCCAGCATCTTGGAAATCAGCAAACATTACCGCTTTACACAAAAAAGGTGCAAAAACAGATCCTTGCAACTACAGACCAATCAGCCTGCTTCCAATTTATCAGCAAAGTCATGGAATCCATCATTGCTTCGGATATCAAATCCTTCCTCTTCTCCAATGGCTTGATCTCTGATCATCAATTTGGATTCAGACCAGGTCATTTTACTCTGGACATGTTGCTTCTGCTGTCTCAACAATGGATGGAGGTCCTCAATGCCAAACAGGAAATCAGAGCTGTCTCACTTGACATATCACATGTCTTCGATACGGTCTGGCACCCAGCTCTGTTCACCAAACTCTCCTCCTACGGTATCCATGGAAATCTTCACTCATGGCTTGCGGACTTCCTCTCTGGTCGTCGGCAACGTGTGGCCCTGAATGGATTTCTCTCATCTCCCCTTCCTGTTCTGGCTGGAGTTCCCCAAGGTAGTGTTCTGGGCCCAGTGCTATTTCTGGTCTTCATCAATGATCTCTACGACTCTCTGGAAAATCCTCTCTATCTCTTTGCTGCTGACTCCACTCTCTGCCGCTCCATTCCTCATCCCTCAGATCGGCAGTCCGCAGCCTCCTCACTCTCTGCAGACCTGGACAAAATCACAGACTGGTCAAACAAGTGGAACATGTCTTTCAATCCTGACAAATCTCACACTCTTACAATGTCTCTCCGAAAGGACCGTCTGGAAAACCCTCCCATCTACTTTCTCAACAATCCTCTCCAAGAAGTTCTGTCGCTCAAGCTTTTGGGTCTCACTATCTGCCATGATCTTTCTTGGGAAACCACATTTCCAAGCTGGCCTCCAAAGCCAGTCACCGACTGGGCATCCTCCATCGTGCGAAGTCCTTCCTTGGCACACCCGAGCTCCTCACCACATACAAGGCTTTCATCCGCAGGTCAATGGAATACTTTCCCCCCTCTGGGCTGGTGCTCCTGCCTCACACCAAGCTCGCCTTCACGCTGTTGAAACCAAAGCTTTCAGAATCATTGGAATCTCCTGCGATGAAGTTAACTCTGAGGGCCTTTCACTCACTCACCGCAGGCAGGTTGGTGGGCTTTCTGTCTTCTATCGACTCCTCTCCGACCTTGCTCCCCCAGCTCTCTCTGTGCTCTGTCCCCCCAATATTCCTTCAGGTCGCACAAGATCTGCCTGCAACCCTCTTGTGGTTAAATTGCCAAAATCTAGGCTATCTGCTCACCTTCACTCTTTCATTCCCCTTTTCTCCCGCCTCTGGAACAAACTCCCCCACTCCCTTCAATCCCATTCCCCCCTCCAGGTCTTTAAAACAGCTGTTCACCACCATCTCTTATCTTCCCCCATTCAAAACCTTAATCTTTTCTACCCCTGCTAATTCACCCCAGATACACTTTTTTTTTTGGAAATTCCAACTTCTTTCCTGGAAGTCCTTGTAGTGTTCATATGTTTTATACCGCTCCCACCTCCCCCCAAGCCCTCCCCTCCCACATTTCTCCCGATGTCCCTGCTCTCACATGTTGTGTTTGTGTCCTTCCCCCCTCTCCCCATCTTGTCTACCGCTCCCCTTGTTTTTTGTGTTTTATGTGTCGGTTTCACTTTTTGTGTGATTAATGTTCGCTCTTTCACGAACCTCGATCTTGTATGCAAAAAAAAAGAAAAAAAAAGAAGCCGTCAAGTATCGGCTGTTTGTTAACAGCCGATAACATGTACACTTGAATCTGTATATAAATCCGACAGTGCCTATGCACTGTCGGAGATTTAACTCGCCCCGAAAAAGCGTTATCAACACAATTTCAACGTAATTCCACTATAAACAAATCTGACCTTTATTGTTATGCCTAATTCTTTTGAATAAAATTTGTAATTGGTCACTGTCGGGGCAGGTAGATGCAAGTAAAGGCTGTGTTTTTCTGTGTATGTGAAGGTGTATGATATCGGCTGTTGTTGCCGGCGAGGTCCAAGGTGTTTTTGTGGTCTGACAAGACTAAGAAGATGTGTTGTGATTTGGCTTTCAGATGGTGCGAACATACAAAAAGAAAGGTGTACGTGGTTTGTGGGCAGAGGAGGACCTGAAAAGTGCATGAGTAATTTCTACTGCATATATTGCATTGAGTTATTTGTTGATCCACCTGAATTTTCTTGGATCCAATGCAGTGAATGCAAGCAATGGGCCCACGAAAACGAAACTGACTATGAGGGTATAGGTGCTTTCGTCTGTGACGAGTGTCGCTAAGGTTGTTGTTCACTGAAAAATCGAAAAGTAACATTTGTTCCAGGGAACATTTGTCGAAAAGAAACTGGACTTACCACATTGAGGTAATATGGACCCACAAACCTTTGGATGTTTGTCCATATGGACCCGCGGTCCATATTACCCCAATGGGGGGGGGGGGGGGGCGTCCATATTCCAAACAACGTGGGGAATATGGACACTGATGGCATATTTTTATTTGTCCCCTCAATCATATGTCTTTGATTTTATTCAACCCAAACTGCACGGGGATGTAATCTGTCTGGTTGTCTAAATAAACCATTATTTGGACATTTTCCTCGTCTATTTGTATAGCCTCTATCGGGACTTTGGCTTAGGGGGTCCATATTAGGCCTACCTACCCTTTAAGCACAACTGACACTAGGCCGAGGCTTCAGACTTTGGCACGCTCACAAGGCTGCACTGTCGAATAAACTGTTCCAACACGTCATTTTTGTCGGGCTTTTTACTACTATATATATATGGCATTCCCGATATGCTGTACACTAATGGCCGTTTTAACGCTTTTTGGCCTGAACCACCAGTCACAGGATCACCAAGTAATATGTGCACATACTCGAATACCATACTCGATTACTGCTGCACCAGGATTTTCTTTTTGATCGCATCTGGTAGTTTGACGACATGAGATCAATCAGCGATGTTAGATAGGGGCTGTCTTTGGGGCCTGTGGGTACTTAATGAGCTTGAACCAATGGGTTTATGAGTGATGCTCTTGCAGCAGGACTGGTCCATTTCTTGGTGGTATTATGTAGTTTTGTCTAAAAGCTTATTGAGAGCACTTGTAATTATAGTGTGGTGGAGCTCCATGCCATAGATGAAGGTGTGTACATGTACATGGATGAACGTCCTCAATCAAACTCCCCCACCACATTAAGCACGGTTCTTAGATTTGTTGGTCCCCTTTGGATGTCCCGTGGAGATCTTTTGTCATGGTGACAGATTTTGGTTTAGCTTTTTCCCCTTTTGAATTCATCTTTTAATTCGCTCTTCATGCTGATGATAAATCAGGGCCTGTTGAACATCTATCTTTGCTCGTCCTTCTTCTTCTTCGTCCTCTTCTTCTGTCTTTACTTTTCTTTTTTTAATGTGAAATTGTGAAAATCCATGTGACCATTGCACACTGACCCTTTTGGATGTTGGTTTATGGTGAAGGAGTCCGGACTCCAGCAGAATACGGATAAAAGGATGGCAAGGCACAAACTCGTCCGAGAAGATGTTTATTCGTAAAACCAACTCGGGAACACTAAAAAGCCCGTTTATCGGGTTGCCTTATAAAGCAAAACCAGAAACCGAAACCGAAAGCCACGCCTCTCAAGCGAGGCGTGCTTCGGTGGTCACGTGCTCCACAGGTGTAGCTCATTGTACCCGCACGCGCGGCACGCTTTGGCGGTCACGTGACCAGCCACTCTGGCGCCGGGGATCCCCGCCGGGGACGTCACCGGCTGGAGCAAGGAGATTCTGATGCCGGTCTTGCTTGGGGGACCCATGGGTCGCTACAATGGTAACGTTCTTTGTAGATCCCTTCTCTTTCTGTGTATGTTATCCAACCTGTAAAGTATCTCGACAAACTGCGATCAATTGTCGTACGCGTTTATTCACTCTGCCGATCAAGGCCCGATTCACAGCAGCGCCATCCGAGCTCTGGCGTAGGGATACAACCCGGTCCCGGTGTAGGGATACAATGGTGAACATTTGCACTGCATACATGACATCCTCCCCTTTAAGTCCAAAATTACCAAGAGCAATATGTGCTAGATTTCCAGAATTGACATTTCAAAAGCAACATTTCCAAACCATGTGAAAATATGTGTGCAAACGGTTATGAGAATAATGAAAATACGTGAAAATAGAACATGTGTCAACGTGAAAAAAAAACATCTTCAAAGATTCAACCGGTCGGGTGCTTTTCTCTCACGCATTGAGCGTCGCGGTGTACCAGTGGATACAGAGTCCGAGGTGATTCCTTTGGGTCGCGGTGTACCAGTGGATACAGATTCCAAGGTGATTCCTTTGGTCTCCACGAAGGGTGTAGCGTTTGCAGTGGTTTTCGGGGCATCCGAGCCGGCTGGAGCGGCCACGACGATCTCCGGCAGTGGCGGGTCGAACTGTTGTCCTGACTGTGACGATGCTACAGGCTCCATCGACTCACAGTGACGGTAGGTTATGTGGTCCTGATGTCGACGAATTTCGCGGCCGTTTCTGCAGGCGAATCACACTGGACAGTGGACCTGGCTTCTCGATGATGTCTCCCGGTAGCCACGTCGCACCTGCACCAAAATTTCGGGCAAACACTGGATCTCCAATGTTGATACATCGACTGTTGGACGTCTTATCGTGCACCAACTTTTGATTAAGCTGGCTCTGATAAACATTTGATGATATGTCTGGTTTGAGATTGTCAAGTGTCGATCTCAAGTGTCGTTTCATCAATAACTCAGACGGAGCTGCACCGGTTGTTGATTGTGGCGTGATGCGGTATTTGAACAGGAGACGAGACAGCTTTGTTTCCAGGGTTCCCTCCTGAAGTTTCTGCAATCCGGATTTGATGATTCCCACGGATCGTTCAGCCAAGCCATTTGAAGCCTGGTGATGTGGGCTGACAAACTTATGTTTGATGCCGTTCCGACGTGTGAACTTGGCAAACTCGGTATTGGAAAAACACGAATCGTTATCACTCACGATCATCCTGGGCAGACCATGAGTGGCGAAACAGCGTCTGAGTCTTTCGATGACAATGGCTGACGTAGTACCACGCGTCACATAGGCATCAATCCATTTTGTGTGCGCGTCCGTAATTATTAGAATCATGCTGCCGTTAATAGGCCCGGCATAATCGAGATGTAGGCGATGCCACGGTTCGCTGGGCCATTCCCAGGGATGCAGTGGTGCTTTCGCAGGTGTATTCCGGGTGCTCTGGCAGGGGTAACAATGTCGAACATGATGTTCGATATCAGCATCAAGATTCGGCCACCACACATAGTTTCTGGCGAGTGACTTCATCTTCACAATCCCGGGGTGACAGTCATGGATTTCATCCATGACCCTGGAACGCAGATTTTTCGGGATCACGACACGACATCCCCAGAGTAGGCAACCATTTTCCACGCTGAGTTCGTTTTTACGTGCTTTAAAAGCCGCAAAATCTGGGTCACCCTCAGGTAGCAAATGCCATCCAAGCTGTACAGCCTGGACAGTTCTGGACAGAACGGGGTCTCGTCGAGTATGAGTGCGGATCTGGCCGGAATCGACAGCACAATCTTCCAGATGATCCATCAGTGCGATAATGGATCCTGGTGTAGGCGAATCATCAACGGATTCTGGAAGGGGTAACCGACTCATGGCATCTGCATTTGTGATAGACGAACCGGGCTTATAACATATGGTGTAGTCATAAGCAGCGAGAAACAGGGACCAGCGGATGATCCTGGGCGGTAGTGTGTCAGATGTCACCTTAGTTGGACCAAACAGACTGATCAGCGGCTTGTGATCAGTGCGAATCGTGAAATGATGTCCAAGAAGGTACTGGCGAAATTTGCCGACGCCGAAAACGATTCCCAATCCTTCCTTGTCAAGTTGGGAATAGTTTTTCTCTGCCGGGGACAACGTTCTGGATGCAAATGCAACCGGTCTTTCCGTACCATCAGGCATCACGTGCGATAATACACTCCCCACTCCATACCGACAGGCATCGCATGTCAGCACAGATCCTTCTCTGGATCAAAATGAACGAGAACATTGGACGATTTGAGCAGATCCTTAGAGGTCTGGAATGCTGATTGTTCAGTAGACCCCCAGCTCCAGGAGACTCCTTTCCTCAAAAGCCGATAAAGGGGGCCCAAAACGTCGGTCACATTCGGGATGTAACGACCATAGAACTGAAGCAAACCGAGGTATGACTTCAATTCGGTCACATCTCGTGGAGAAGGAGCATCCTTGATAGCTCGGACTTTCTCATCTGTCGGGTGTAGACCCTCGGCATCAATCGTATGACCCAGGTACGTGACTGATGGCACCATAAACTTGCACTTGTCTCGACGCAAACGTAGGCCGGAGTCCGAAATCTTCTTCAGAACTCTCTCCAGGTTCTGTAGATGTTCCGCGTCCGTACGACCAGTAACCAGAATATCATCCTGGTAACAAACGACGTTGCGTTCGGCGGCAAACAAACTGTCCATGACACGCTGATAAATTCCAGGTGCAGATTTCACTCCAAAACTAAGTCGGTGGGACCTATACAACCCACGATGCGTGTTGATGGTAAGATACTGTTTCAAATTCTCGTCCAAGCAGAGCTGTAGATAGGCGGATTTGAGATCGAGTTTCGTAAAAGTCTTGCCTCCCGTGAGACGAGCATAGAGGTCTTCGATCCTTGGGATTGGATATTTATCCAATGAAGAACACCTGTTCACGGTCATTTTATAATCTCCACATATGCGGATGGACTGGTCCGATTTTATGACCGGAACGATGGGCGCCGCCCATTCGGCATACTGGATTTGCTCGATGATCCCCAGATTTTCAAGATGATCCAGTTCCTTGTCAATCCGCTCACGCAGGGCGAAAGGGACTGGGCGAGCCCTGCAAAATATAGGATTGGCATCCCGGTCAACCCTGAGTTTAGCCGTATGTCCTTTCAAGGTTCCAAGCTCATCCTTGAAGACATCCGGGTACGTATCCAGCACATTTTTGAGTGTGTATGCTGCGGTAGGAGAAACGTTGGCTGCCCGGAGTTGATGAATGCTTTCCCACTTCAGTCGAATTATGCTCAACCAGTTCCTGCCGAGTAAGGAAGGGCCCTTTCCAGGAATGACGATCAGGGGTAGGTGAAACTCACGGTTATCGTAGCCCACCGTGACATCACATGTACCGCAGGGAACAATCTTCTCACCTGTATAGGTGGAGAGTCCATAGGTAGTAGGTTTCAGATGGGGTCGGTCAGCATCACTCCACAGGTTTGTGAAAACAGCATGGCTGATGAGCGAGACGGCCGCACCAGTGTCGACCTCCATTTGCAATGGTCGATTGTTGACGACAACATTGGCAAGAAGAGGGTCCCGCCTATGGTGAGAATCAATATGAAGCAGGTCATACGATTCTGAGTTGTCGGAAACAGAGCTCACCTGGTCAAGCTCGGGTTCCTCCGAACCGATAAACTGATGAATCTTGTCAGCAGCTTTTCCTTTTCCCGATTTGCGAGTGATGCAAGCTGGAGCAATATGGCCAGTTTTCGAACAGAAATGGCAGGTGGCATCTTTGAACCGACACGTCTCCGGAGGGTGCTTTCCGTTGCACCGAAAACAGTTGTTGTGGGTTTGAGACTGCACTGGCTTCTGACGAGGAGCCTTGTTCCAACGTTGTGGCTGAACATGATCCAACCGATTCACAGCAGGGCTGGTACCAGATGAGCGAGTGGCACCGATGCTTGTAGCGTTGCGTTCAGCACTTTCCATGGAAATGGCGGTGTCTCTGGCATTTTGGAACGTCAGTCTTCTCTCAGCAAGCAGGCGTCTACGAGTGCGGTCATCGGACATGCCAACCACCAGCAAATCACGAAGCATGTCATCGATCGTGTCCCCAAACTCACACAGATGTGACAGTTTTTTGAGGTGTGCAATGAAGTCTGCGATCGACTGACCTTGCTGCTGTCTGCACATGTAAAAATTAAACCGACACAGGATGACTGAAGGAGATGGGTTGCAATGTTCCTTCAAAGCGGCCTTGAGCTCTGCATACGTGAGCTCCTGGATTGTCCGAGGCCGAATCAGGTTTTTAACGAGTGTGAACGTCTCACCTCCGCAAACGGACAGGAAGACGGCCTTCATCCGGCCTTCGGTCGCAATGCCGTTCGCCTCGAAGTAGAAAGACAACCGCTCAGAATACGTGTCAAAATCCCCCTCATGAGGGTCGAATTCATCGATATGGCCGAAAGATGTCATGGTCTAGATGTTTACCTTCGTCGCCATGTAATCGAGATGTGTAATTCGTGCATATGTGTAATTCTCTCTCCCTCGCCCCTTTATTTCATGTTATGAACAGCCCCCCCTGCCACTTTTATCCATTCCACTTTTCATGTCCTTTTCACTTGAGACTTGTTACCAAAATAATCAGGAAGTTGATAGATTTATTTTGTAAAGATGACAAGGACATTCCATAGGTTTAATACAACACAAATTCTCAAAAAATCTACCAAGACACAGACTTGTCAATCCATAAAGTACCTACCAGTCGTCTGCGGAGGATTTCATCTCCAACTGGAATGGTACTCGGTAAAGCGCATAGCACCACCAGGCACACCAACTAACCAACTCATCCACCTAGTTTCATCATAACTCCTCCACAACTTTTTGAAATATCATGCTATATATGGCGTTTGGCCCTATCTTTCTATGGTGAAGAATCACTTATAAAATTAAAAAATTCTCTGATCCGATTCCAGATTTGAATCTTCACCAAAACTGAATCAATTCTTCCTTTTCACATACCTAACCTCTTCATCAAGTTTTGTCCAAATCCGTGATGGAATATTATGTACAATATGTTAATAACAGATAGACAAACAAACAGACAGACATAACCTCTTCCCACCTTTGGTGGCGGAGGTAATAAAATTCATTAAATTTTTGGAAAACAAAACTGACAGACCCAAAATAGCCCGATTGTATAAATTCTTCTTACTCTTCTTTTCCGACAGCCTAACTCGAAATCGGTTTAAGACAAGGACTTGGTTTAAACACGAATCTTCTGCATTTATAGTGCGAAGGTCCATGACTGCTCAAAACTTTCATAACTTGAAAATATTCCACGAAAAGTAGACATCACTGCTTATTGCTTAACTACGCATAGAAATATGAAGGCAAATGAGGGGTAGGCGGGGCCACGCCTGTAAATCAGCCTTGTGTGGGAGGAGCCACGCCAACACAATAGCCCGAGGGCCAATCACACATAAATAGGTGTGGGTAACTGCATAAAATGGACAGCAGCGACAACAAAAGAACACTTTTAAGAACAAGTGTGGTTAAGGATGGAATATTATGTACAATCCGACAACCATTGTAGCCAGATATATGCTAATTTTATATATATATATATAAAGGTGGGCGCGATTCGGAAAATTTTAAGTCCGCTTACCGCTTATCCGCTCCACCAGCCCGTGTAGTCCGATTCGCTTATCCGCTTCAGCGGCCGAAAATCTTAGTCCGCTTACCGGTTATCCGCTTATCCGCTTCGATTCGATTTTTTAAAAGCACTTCGACGTTTTTAAAGCGATTTTTGACGTTTCTAAAGGGAATTTAATGCTTTTTAAGCCTAAATAGCCATTTCTAACTACTACAAAGACAAACAAAGCTTTTAAGATCAAAAATATACATTTTTATTTAAATAAAATTTTTTCAAAATTTATTGAAATAAATTTTCCACTCGACTCTACTCTACTCTACAGTTAATTTAAATATAATTTTAATATATGCAAGTTACATTAAAGAAAAATCAATTTGCCCGTCCTTTCTTTGACAAGAGAGTCTACTAGTCAACAGACTAGCAGTCTGTTGACTAGTCCTCGTCTTCCTCCTCCACCTCGTGGGCCTTCTTGAGGATTTGGAGGTTGCCCTTCATGAAGACGAGGGCCTCGAAGTTCGGTGCAGCCAGGGCCGACCTCTTAGGCCTGAGGATGTCCGACCCGTAGCTGAACACGCGCCCGACCGAGGCAGAGCTCGGGAGCGGCGTGTTATGCCTGAGAAATAGAGTTACCCAAGCATCACGGAACTCGAGCGGGAAGAGATTGGGCGAGAGCCCCGGGTTCCCCCTCAGCGGCTTCCTCGACCAGTTGTTGACCTCTTCCCTGATCTTCTCCTCGAGGTTCTCCTCCTGCTGCCCCTCCTCCATGGCGAACAGGTAGTCCGTACTGCTCGAGCCGGGCTGGGGTCCCTGCTGGGCGCTGCGCGTGAGCTGAGGGGTCAGGGCGCAGATCTCCTGACTGTCCCCCACGTCCCCCATCATGTTGACCGCCGGGTTGTGGATGTCGCTGTGCTGGGACTGCTTGTTTGCGTCGCTCGTGTGCCTGTCCCAGGCACTGCCGCTGGGCTGGAGAGTCAGAAATCTCTCCATCTTGACGTTATTGCCGCTCTAGCGTCCAATAAAATATTCAGTTTTCACTTATTATTCACTTAAATAAATATTCACAATTCTAGAGTAACGGCTCAGGCTAACAGCTGATTTGGCGAATCGCGATGCGCTTTAATTTTTCGGTAGTCCGCTTACGCTTATCCGCTTCGGTTTCCGGGGGTTGTTCCGATTCGCTTATCCGCTTCGAAAACGTTAGTCCGCTGCAGTGGATAAGCGGATAAGCAGACTTTCGAAGCGGACCGCCCACCTTTGTATATATATATATATATATATATATATATATATTGCGGTTTCGCCCGACCCCCGTTCCCTTAACAAGGGGAGATTAATAGTAAGGGCATTTTATGAGATATTTCACAAATCTGTTAACTAAATTGTTACCAAAAAATTTCTTCACCAATATGTTTGTAAAGGTGTGTAATAACATGTGTTAAAATGTTGAAGTTCAACTCCCGTGGGAAATCCAGAAAAAAAGCTGTTGAATTCGGGTACCGAAAAATTATTTTCGAGAATTTTTTTTTTTTAAATCGGCCCTTAAGTAACTTATGAGGGGTCAAATAAGGGTTTTTCATGATTCTGAGTTGATTGTTAACATTTATATTTTCACTTTTACATTTACACACAAAGTAGCTTTTATTTCACATACATATATAATACTCAAGAGTTATTTCTCATTCACAATGTCAGAAGTTTCAACAGTCATTGTCTATGTCTTCTTCAGACTCAACAACATCATGACTGCAGTTTCTGCATGTAATGCCATTACAGACTCCACAGGCCGAGATGCACATGACCCCATTCTTCTTGCAGCTGCATCGCCGGTTGCTGCAATCTCCATGACAATTACAGCTCGTGAACTGCAATAGCTCCTCAGGAGCCGTGGGGTCCAGTGTTGGAACTGGCTCATACCCATGCACACCTATTGTCCATCCATAGTCACTGGGGTTCAGAGACCCCGCCACCACCGCTGCCCAGATCACCCACTGGTCACCCACCCACTGGTGATCACCCACCCCGCTGCCCAGAGTGTGTCACCTGGAGTGAGGAGTGGCTGATCATGAGCCAGGGAGGAGGAAAGCTCAGCGAGGTGGAGAAACATGATCGCGTTCGTTCCTATCTGTTTCCTGTTCGTAAATGGAATAATCTTTACTTCAGTTCCTCTCAGGATCTTAGCTTTGTCGAGTGCCTTCAACTTCACCCGGGGGAAAGCTGCTGTTGTCTGTGGATCTGGCAAAGGTGGTGCCGGAGAGGTGACTTCGATCCAACCCATTGAGTGAAAGGGAGTGTTTCTGTGAATAGAGACAATGTTTAAATCTATATTGTCTCCAACAAACTGAGTGACTGCATTGTTTGTTTCCCCAACCTCCATAAAGACCACCTGATCATTACTTGACAATTCACTTTCACTGGCTGGCACTTTGGCTGTCATCACTGATTGATCCTCAAGCGCAGCATCAACTGCAACCTCATCATTGATCTGTTCATCGGTTTCCTCCACAATGGTGTCAAGAGTGCCAGAAGTATCTGGAACATCATCTCCACTCCTACTATTAAGGAAGCAGTATTTGTAGTTTTGTGTCTCCATGTAAGACTCAGTGTATCCCAGCCGGTGGAACTTGTTGAGCATCCATTTTGACCCAAATCTATGATCAAGTTGTATGGCAAGCCCCATTTGGTGTGGCAATACTCCAGACCGAGGTCGACAGGCCTTAATAAAATTCTGCCCCCATACGGCAACTCTTTCGTCTGTCTTGACAATCGGTCTCAAGAGCATCTGAAGGCTTGCAGGAACAAGTGTCAGCTGACTATCGATGTCAGTCATACTGTGTGTGGTGGGGTATGACTTTGGACCTAAATCAATCAAGGCAATATCATTGGATATGAACTTGAGTGCCGTCTTTATGATCTGAGTCTTCTCATCTCCATGGTCAAGATTAGCATGATGCACTCGCAGAATATTGTCGGTGCCATCTTTGAGACAGAGTACATCTGCCCTTCTTTCCTGTGTTGTGAAATACAAGGTGTCTTCGTATTTCTCTAGAAGTTTTATCTTTAGCCAATGCTTTGAATAAGAAAGGCTCTTCTCTGGTGACTGATCAAACTCCTGCAGCTTTTCATGGACTTGGTCCATGTTCATTACCCCATGCTCTAATTCTGAGTCTAACCATTCGCAGAATTCAATAAAAACTGCCTCTCGCTCCTCATCAATACTCCTCTGTCCTCTCTTCCTTTTTCCTTCCTCATCAGTCTTGGACAAACTGTCACCTCTCGCAAACATAAGTTTGCATCGCAAATGGTACAGTGTTTCTTCTGCTACCAAGTCGTTGATCCCTTCCAGGCGTCCAGTGACTTCAGTGCCCCAGTCATCCCCGCGACTCCGTGCTGTCTTCAGCAAGCTTGCCTTCAGTGTATCTGCAGTCAAATTATCTGGCACTCTGTATTTCTTTCTAGCTTGTGCTGGATTATTTTTGTTGAGCTGGGCTGGTTGGTTGCAAAGAATGCCTACATCCTTATACAGGAGGTCAACTGACTGTGATCTTCTAGAACTGCAGCCAGTTGATGAACTGAACTCACAAGTAGTGCGTCTTCTCTTCAACTTTGATGACTCTTTCTCTGCCTTTGATGCTTGAGCTGACTTCTTGGTGGTTGCAACAAAGTTGTTGTACAGATCATTTTTACACTTCTGGTGGTACCTCAGTTTTCCTTCCTTTTGAGCCTCCTTCATACGTTCCACAACAGTAACATTTTCGACAGTTTTTGCTTGTTTCAATAAAGTTGAGTATCCCTTTGGAGTTGCCTGTATGAGCCTTTCAGCTGGTGTATCCGAGCGTGCACAGATGAAGCAATTGAGCACAGGTGGAGTAACGTCTTCATCCATATTGCTAGACTCCATGTCCTGCAAAGTAGAAAATGAGATATATTTAGAAATTATTTTTCCACAAAGGAGTGTCTGTGGTGAAATATAAATGTTAACAATCAACTCAGAATCATGAAAAACCCTTATTTGACCCCTCATAAGTTACTTAAGGGCCGATAAAAAAAAAAAAAATTCTCGAAAATAATTTTTCGGTACCCGAATTCAACAGCTTTTTTTCTGGGTTTCCCACGGGAGTTGACCTTCAACATTTTAACACATGTTATTACACACCTTTACAAACATATTGGTGAAGAAATTTTTTGGTAACAATTTAGTTAACAGATTTTCATATGTTTCCCTTACTATAAGCCCCTTGTTCTCCTTGGGTCGTCGCAACCGCGAGACTTGAGTCGCCACTTCCGGTCGGACGCGGGACAGGGTTTCGGGACAATGTTCGCACGTACCTAAGTACCCACACCGCCGTGGAAGCGGGGATCAAGTCTCGCACGAACCACGCGTAATTTGAGTGCACCCGAGCGGATGGCGCACCATGTGGTCTGTGCTATTACCTTGTTATTGGAACCCGATTAGAGCGATATAATTCGTACCACGCTCAGTCAATAATGGAAGGGACGAAACGGTCGATTCAAAGAAATAACACATTTAATTATTATTTACAATGATTGGTAGAAGAACAGAGACACAGGGCAGATCTTAGTCAGTCTTAACTTATTACCCAGACAATGGGCCCATTCACACTCACAGGGGGGATGAAGGAAGGATTGTTCATGCGCTGAACGTGCCGGCTTGGTCGTTCAGGAACAGCTCAGCCGGCGTGGCCATCTGGCGGTCACCGCACGTCCCCCGCCGAATGCAGGCAGGCAGGCAGGAGGGATCCTTGCAGCACGTATCTCGAAAAAAGGCAGGCAGGAAAATATGCACGTCTCTCGCCCGGCACAGCGGTCCTTCACAGCGCGATTTATACAACGACGCGCTTTCACTCTCGTACTCAACGGAGGATCTGACTCAAGCTCAACCACGAACTCAACTTGTAACTCGTCTGCCTCCCTTCCCACAACTTGGCGCTCCGAACCGACTCTCACAACTTAATTCAACAGAGGACCCCGGCTCACAACTCGAGCTCGTAACTCAGTGCACGTCCTCCTCATAACTGAGGTGGGGGCTTTGGGCACAGGGTTATATTGCAACGCCCTGGCCGGTATCGAATGTTCCAAACCACGCCTTTTGCCGCAGTGCTAAGCCACTCCCTTCGAGCCCTGATTGGTGGCTCGTGCTTACCGGTCACTCCCACTTCCCCTGCCCCACCTTCCTTCGGCCTGGATCGACTTGTCAGGCCGGCCTTGTGGTGATTTGCGCCAAAACTCAAAGTATTGAGGCAGCATAAGTGTTGGAAGGGGACCTAACTCTCATTACTCTAATCAACGCAAAACTAACACATAGGAAAGGCCTACGCTTACATTTACTATGAAATAACTGAACTATCGCGAGGCTACGTGTTGTAGTGTAACTAAACTATGAGAGAAAATTAACCTTTATTTGTAAAACACAAAACCGCAACCAATTATATATGTATATATATATATATATATATATATATATATATATATATATATATATATATATATATATATATATATATATATATATATATATATATATATATATATATATAATATATATATATATATATATATATATATATATATATATATATATATATATATATATATATATATATATATATATATATATTGTTGCGGAATCCAACATCGGCCTCTTCCCCCTTATCGAGGGGGGATTAATCCCCTCGTCTATGACTGACCGATGTGGTACCGGGGGTATGACGCCACGCCCGGTCGACGCTGGGTAGGGTCGTAGGCCCAAACGTCCTATGACCTAATTACCAGCGCCTCCCGGCACGCGAGGCAATACTCCCGCTCACGGCCGCAGCGTAATAGATTGTTTGCGCCGAGCGAAGCGAACTGCGGCGTGAGCCGTTTATCCAAGACTAAACCCGATTCATGTGCGTCGGCCGAATCGCGCCACGTACACTCAATTTGGAAACTTCTAAAGCGACCGAACGAGCATGAAGAAGAAGAAGACAAAGTAGGGAATAACAGGATTTATTACTAATTATATACAAATCATCAAAAGAACCAAGGAGAAAGAAGGATAAGAAAATAACTGGACATAAAGAAGCAAGGAGACACAGTGCAAATATTAACTTAACTATACAAGCTTACTTAATAAACCCCAAGACAACATGAAAGACGGACAAACGGGCAGACTCACAAGATGGATGAAGGCAGGAACCAATGGCAGGAGGTGGATGGCTGGACGGATGAGGTGGGATCTCCGGGCGGGAAGGATGCGGGTCCGGTCGGTGTGTGCTTGACGTGAACAGCCGCCGTTAAAGCTCAACGCTGCGGCGTTCAAACTGCTGTGCTCCAAGCTCCGATCGTTCAAGCTGCTGTGCTCCAAGCTCCGATCGTTCAAGCTGCTGTGCTCCAAGCTCCGATCGTTCAAGCTGCTGTATCCGACGCATCCCTCTCACCACCTCCCCCGGGGGCGTTTCGGGACGGGTTATATAGGCCACACCCTTGAGCCTACGCGAACGTTCTCTCCACGCCCTCTCAAAGCCAAACCCCTCGTTCTTGGTTGGTCGGCAAGGGCTCCCCTGGCTCCTTCGATGACGAGGTGGAGACACGCCTTTCTTCTTCGACTCGACCGCGTGCTCAATGGAGGCAAGTGCAGGAAACCCAGCAAACCTGGCACTTTGAAGATGCCATGGGGGCGTCGGAGGGACCTATCTTATTTAATTGATGCAACGCAATGAATTAGTGGACCACAGAGCCTTATACTGACATTTACTAAGGACATAACTACTGAGGGACATCTATGATTTGCTACGTGTGTGCGATGGCCTAACTACGGACGACCTTTGATCTTTATACTACAGAGGGTGAAATTTACAACAAGTTTCACATCAAATTACGCACACAATTCCCAAATCCCCAACAATATAAATATATATCTTTATATATATATATATATATATATATATATATATATATATATATATATATATATATATATATATATATATATATATATATTGTATATATATATATATATATATATATATATATATATATATATATATATATATATATATATATATATATATATATATTGTTACGGATCGCGGTTAGATGTTATTTCGACCGAGCGGTGGTGTATTACCGCGACCTAACAGTTATTCCCCGACTAGACCCCGATTCCACCCAGACGTTGACCAAATCGCGCTATGCTAAATCAATGATGGAAAGGACACAACGACTGGGATAGATGAAACGACGCAAGGGGTACAGTTCTCAAGACCTCCGGAGGAGGATATAATTACAGTGGTGGAGAAAAGGGGTAGATTACAAGGTAGTGAGGTAAAAGCACAGAAGAGATAGGCACTTAAATACAATCTTATTTTAGCCCAGACAGACCACAGACAAACGGGACAAGGCTGACTTACACAGGGATTGATGGCAGGAAGGGACAGGTAGTCGATAGCACAAGGTGCACCTTGGCTCGGGGACAGGATCAAGCACGGTCCAAGAGATGCAGGGAGGTCTCACTGCGCTTGGAAGGGACGTCTCTCTTGCTTCAAGCTCAGCGCGCATCTGACGTCACCTCCCTCTTCCTGCGCATGCTCAGCGGGGAGTGACACGCCCTCGGCTGGTTGGCTCCGCCCCAGATGGGACCGGTCCGCCGCTCCCATTGGGTGCGGGGGTTACCGGGCTCCGCCCTTGACGAGGAGCTGACAGGGAGCCCCTATTTGGTAACCCCGTCGAGCACATGTTCGATGGCGGCTTGCTGGGAAGGCCTCATGCCCTCCCAACACCCCCTACCAACCAAGCCGGAGTGAGGACGCGCACTCCCTGTGCACGCCGCCGCCGTTGCTGTTGTTGTTGTTGTTGTTGCTGAACCATGAGGAAGAGCTGCGGGGAGGTATTGGGAGGTCCTAAACTTCCTAACGGTGCCATACAATCACATTCTGGTGCAACGAAGGGTCAGAATTAATGGAAACGAGTCCTTAACTGACATAGACTAAGAATAACTAGCAAGATGTCCTATAGTTGTCTTACATGAGATGCGGTGAACCTGGGCACGACATTTAATGGGGGAAATAGGGGGAGGTCGGGTCTACAGAGTGTTGTTTACAGAAAATGGGACTAGGGAATGGGGGATTGGGGATAGTTGGGAAGTATTGAGGAAATAGGGGAATATTTACAAGCGGATATGGATGGATGCAAATCCCATATCCGCAACATTGCACCCTTCTCTACCTCGGGGCGTCCAGACCCGATAAATTTTTACCTACGTTAGTGTGGCACTCAGATGTAGTTCCCTCTACTATTAACTCAACCCTGAGTGCGACAGTTTTACAGATGTTCACAAATGAGTAAATATGTCCCCCTGCGACGTTGCACCCTTCTCCTAACAGAAACACACCCACAGGATAACCGAATCGCGGAAAGCATCCTCAAACTAAACATACAGCCGGTAGGGAGCATCATTTATACAAGACTGATATTTACACTACGATCCAGGACCTGTTCTTTGAGGAACACATGCAGATGTTATGCATAGAGAGAGAGAGCAAGCATGCCAGCATCGATACACCAACCCACGAGTGCCCTGTGGCCCTACGGCCTTTAATAATGTGCAGAGCACCCCGTCCAAGCACCAAAAGCACCACCCCATTATGCACAGTCAGCACCATCTGGTGCACCAATAAAGTGTTCAATAATAAATGCACAATCAAGTGTCCATGGTCACCGGTGGTGTCGCAGCCGGCCGATGTTCTGCCGCTGGTCTTGCCTTCATGGAGTGCACTTGGCCTTCTGGCTTCTTTAGAAATAAAGAAAGGCGCCAACCGCATCCATTTCTAAATTGTGGCCGTCAGGGGGGCCAACTAAAAGTGGTTCACCTGTATGGCATAGGTGCCACGTTGACCCAGAGGTCCATCCACGGGTGGTGCTTGACCGCAAAAGAACTGCGGTCCATTGTGGGCGGCCACAAAAATTGCGGTCCATATGGTGTATCGATCCAGGCAGCAAGCAGCGGAAGTACAGGCCCACAACTGTGGAGCCAGCACCTCCCTCTCCTCTCTCTCTGCCCCAAAGCCAGATCCTCGGAGATGGGAGACAAAAGAAGACAAGTGAGTAAGGTGGTAAGGGCGCAAAAGTGCATGCAATATAAGGTAATGCACACTGGGGGCACATGGGAACCAGGTGAGACAGGTACGTTCCTACCGTACGCCACCCCCCCCCCCCCCCAACCAGGTAACCTACATTGCCCCTCCCTTACCCCTTACTGTATCAACACAACACTACCCATAAACATCTACTTTACACATCAACAACGTCCCTACTGTCTTCCCCGTTCCTCCCATAAACCAAATTCGTCTTCTCTCCCTCCTAACCAATCAAATTTGCCATTTCCAACTCTCATCAAAATCTGCCATCTCCAACTCAACATCAAAATCTGCCATCACCAATTCATCATCAGTCCCTCCTAAGGAGGGAGAGATGGAATCACCCCAATGTCTTATCCACGTCGTGATGCATCTCACAAATCCAAACAGCAATTCTCAATTCCTGCAACACAAAACAAAGAAAACACAGGTGTGGAGTCATCATCATCACCTCAGGTAAGTGGCTGCGTATGGTGCGACAGGTTCATCAATCCTAACTATTTCCTAAATGACTTTAACAACTTTACATTACCCGGGGTCTTTCTCCTGCCAAACCATTGGCCCTCATTACTCTATGTGGTTCGAAGAACCAAAATCCCATTGACCATCTGTGGTGCACACCATCAAGTTGGGTCTCACTCCCCGATTCAACACTCGGTGCCCCCGCACAATTTCGGTGGCTGGGTCGTGTGACGCTCCCAGCTGGTCCGCCCACCTGCACACCTCCACCACTGTTGTTGCCTACCGAGCTCACCTGCTCCTCACCCTAACCTAACTAACTGGGGAAGGCCCTCTCGCACTCTCACCCCCTCAGTGCCCTCTCTGGCACGGGCTGCCCAATCCACACCCAGGATCCTCAGACACCCACTGACACTAACGGCCCCCAGAGCCCACCTGCGGCCTCACCTGGCCGACATCTAACAGTGGCGGAGTGCCCAACCATTCACACTCATACTAACAGGCCACACGACCAGCCAATTTCACCACACCAATGCACCCATCCACAATACCATTCTGCAACCGCACCACAAATGCCAATATCCAACCACAATTTACCTATACCTTCTAACTATTCTTTAAACTACCCTCCCCGGGTACTCGTGAAAAGGGGTCCACTCTTCCCCCATCCACACCTTCGCATCATGCACACCACTCCGTACCACATACTCCAACTCTCTCCACACCACTCATTCTCTGCTCCATATATTCCACACACCTGTACTTGCACACCTGTGCTCTCATACTTGGTGCCGCCTGCACCCTTCTCTCCCCCAAGTGCATTCGCGCTGATCCACAACACTCACTACTCATACACTGCTCCACACACCTGTCCAGTTCTCACACAGCATCATCTCATCTAACTACTCCCCTCTGAAACTTGCGCTTCTCCGTCTCCCCTTACACTCAGCGCTCCCACGTCATTATCAACCACACTAAACTACCTGCGTCCCCACTACAGGTATCAGTCACTATCTAAACCTTAACGTTACCTAATGTCATCTTCGCTAGATCCCTACACACAATATCCTAACCCACCCGGGCTAGTTTTCACTGCCATAAACCCCATAAACTAGTGCATTTGCCCCCTTCATGGGAAGGGTGGCAGGGATGCCACCCTTACCCACCGTCATACGGCGAGAGTGGGACATTGTGGGACCACCTCGTATGTGAGTCGTTGCCTGCCTGCCGGACCCCGTGCGTCGCCCCTTGCGGGGTCAGCGCGGGGCCGAACCGGCCGGGCCCCCACAGTACATTACCCCCAAGGGGCTCTCGTGCCTCCCCTGTCCCTCTAAAAACTACCCCTGTTGGTGTCGATGCATGGGTCACACTTCCGCAACCCGCTACCCATTCCATACCACCACAACCTTGCTCACTCACACCTCGCACCTCTCCCATCACCAGACCCTCTCGCTCGCACCTTCGTTCCATACCCTCCGGACCAGCCATACACCTCACGCTTGGCCTCTCACGAACATCCGGGTCCATCTCGACCCCCAAGCGTATTAAATCACCTGGCGCATCATACGCACGACCATATTGGTCACCACTTACACCGGGTCCTCTTTCTCTTCGCTTCTCCTCCATCACCTGCGAATCCCTCATCCGGTTAATGAGCACATCATCACGATCCGAACACAGACTTTGGACCAATTCTTTTACTTCCTCCTGTATCTCTTTCTTATCCTCTCTCCGTCGCTTCTTAATTTCGCTCACCCCTTCTTCCACTTCTTCTAATTTCTGCTTCACCTCCTTCATCTCCTCGTGCGCCCCCTTAAGTTCTTCCTCTAACTCCACCTTATTTTTTTCTATGTGCTCCCGCACCTCCCGCTCTTTAACCTCCATCACCTCTACCACCTTGTTCATTTTCCTCGTCAGGTCCTCATGTACCGTCTGACACTCTTTTTTATTTCCCCCTACGTCCTTTTTCATCTCCTTCTGTGTCGATTTTAAACCCTCTATTACCGCTGTGTTCTTCTTTACCTGGTCCCCCAACTCCTTTTGTCCCACTGTCAGTTGTTCTACTCCCAGCGTCAACTCCTCTATACCACCTTGCAATTTTACAGTCCCCTTTCTCACCTCCTTCTCCATGCGCTCCTTACAGTGCCTCACCTCCTCGCGCAGCCCTCCGACCTCCTCACTCACACCTCTTCTGATCTCCTCTCCCATCACTTGCATCTCCTGCCCAGATGCCACCCTCATCTGCTCCATTTCCTCCCTGTGAGCATCCAATTTAGTTTCTACCCCCATTCTGACCCCCTCTATCTGCTGCCCCATTTGTTTAACTTCCCTTTCCGCTTGGTCCCTCATGTCCCTCAATTTGCCTTCCATACTGTTTTCTAACCCCTCTAACCCCTTTTTCATCCCTTCCATTTGATTCTCTTGAGCGGCCATTCTGTTTTCTACCCCCGTTAACCCCTCCTGTATTTCCCCTAATCTATTGTCTAATCCCTCAAATTTGTTTCCTAATCCCTCTATTCTACTCCCTAACCCTCCGATCTGGACCCCCATGTCCTCCCTCAATTTCTCGCTATTGGACCCCATGTCCTCCCTCAATTTCTCGCTATTGGACCCCATGTCCTCCCTCAATTTCTCGCTATTGGACCCCATTAACCCCATTTGCTCACTCTGAGCCTCTATACTGTTTTTCAAACCTCCAATTTGGTCTCCCATTTGTCCCATAAGGGCCCTCATTTGCAGGAAAAAATGGTTCGAATCCACCAGCGGCGCTGCTACGGTCGCGGGCGCGGTCGCCATAGCCATGTGCGAGGCGCCATTTTGCGCGCCCGTAACCTCGTGCGCGAGGACGCCATTTTGCGAACCTGCCGCCCTCACTGCTTCGCTCTCCTCATGTCCCTCAATTTGGTCCTGGATCGACCCTGCCTCACTCTCCTCTACCGGAACCCAGCCGTCTTGATCTGCCATAGCGCGACTTTCAAAATTCGGGTTTTTTTTGTAAAACAAAATCAAATTTCGGTGTCTTTATAATTTTGACCAATTTTTTTCCTAGATGTTTTTTTTAAAATTTGGTTCGGGCCTCGAATCTCACTCCTCGACACCAATTGTTACGGATCGCGGTTAGATGTTATTTCGACCGAGCGGTGGTGTATTACCGCGACCTAACAGTTATTCCCCGACTAGACCCCGATTCCACCCAGACGTTGACCAAATCGCGCTATGCTAAATCAATGATGGAAAGGACACAACGACTGGGATAGATGAAACGACGCAAGGGGTACAGTTCTCAAGACCTCCGGAGGAGGATATAATTACAGTGGTGGAGAAAAGGGGTAGATTACAAGGTAGTGAGGTAAAGGCACAGAAGAGATAGGCACTTAAATACAATCTTATTTTAGCCCAGACAGACCACAGACAAACGGGACAAGGCTGACTTACACAGGGATTGATGGCAGGAAGGGACAGGTAGTCGATAGCACAAGGTGCACCTTGGCTCGGGGACAGGATCAAGCACGGTCCAAGAGATGCAGCGAGGTCTCACTGCGCTTGGAAGGGACGTCTCTCTTGCTTCAAGCTCAGCGCGCATCTGACGTCACCTCCCTCTTCCTGCGCATGCTCAGCGGGGAGTGACACGCCCTCGGCTGGTTGGCTCCGCCCCAGATGGGACCGGTCCGCCACTCCCATTGGGTGCGGGGGTTACCGGGCTCCGCCCTTGACGAGGAGCTGACAGGGAGCCCCTATTTGGTAACCCCGTCGAGCACATGTTCGATGGCGGCTCGCTGGGAAGGCCTCATGCCCTCCCAACACCCCCTACCAACCAAGCCGGAGTGAGGACGCGCACTCCCTGTGCACGCCGCCGCCGTTGCTGTTGTTGTTGTTGTTGTTGTTGTTGCTGAACCGTGAGGAAGAGCTGCGGGGAGGTATTGGGAGGTCCTAAACTTCCTAACGGTGCCATACAATCACATTCTGGTGCAACGAAGGGTCAGAATTAATGGAAACGAGTCCTTAACTGACATAGACTAAGAATAACTAGCAAGATGTCCTATAGTTGTCTTACATGAGATGCGGTGAACCTGGGCACGACATTTAATGGGGGAAATAGGGGGAGGTCGGGTCTACAGAGTGTTGTTTACAGAAAATGGGACTAGGGAATGGGGGATTGGGGATAGTTGGGAAGTATTGAGGAAATAGGGGAATATTTACAAGCGGATATGGATGGATGCAAATCCCATATCCGCAACAATATATATATATATACAGTGAAACCTTGACTTACGAGTGCACCAACTTACGAGTTTTCCGAGATACGAGCCGTCGCTCGGGCGGTTTTTTGCTTTGAGATGCGAGCCGAGATCTGAGTTACGAGCTTACGCCACCCGCCACCAGGTGGGTTCCGGTCACGTGGTTATCTTGCCGTGCAAGCATCTCTGCCGTATATCGCTGCTGCTTTGTTTTCGCATTTTGGTTATTTTGGAAAATTTCTTAGTTTTAACCATGGGTCCTAAGAAATTGAGTGCCAAGGGCAGTACTGAGAAGAAGAAGAGGATGATGTGCTTGGATATAAAACACGCAATCGTCGAAAAACATGAGCGAGGTGTGCGTGTTGTCGACTTGGTGAGGCAGTACGATCGTAGTACTTCTACGATATGTACGATTTTGAAGCAGAAGGAGTCGATAAAGGTTATAACGCCAGCCAAGGGCGTTAAGATTATTTCAAAGCTCCGGACCTCTATCCATGAAGAGATGGAGAAGTTGTTGTTTGTGTGGTTGACGGAGAAGCAGCTCGCAGGAGATACCGTGACCGAGAGCATCATCTGTGAGAAGGCACGAGACATTTACGGGGATTTGGTGCAGCAGATGGCGGGAACATCAACGGACGAGGCATCGGAAGTCATTCAAAGCCAGTCGGGGATGGTTTGATAATTTTAAGAAGAGGACCGGCATTCACTCCGTCGTCAGGCATGGTGAGGCAGCAAGCTCGGATGTGAAGGCAGCTGAAGATTTTATTATAACTTTTGCCGAACTGATAGAAGCCGACCGATACATCCCCCAGCAAATCTTCAACTGTGACGAGACAGGGCTCTTCTGGAAAAAGATGCCGAGGAGGACGTATATAACGGCAGAGGAGAAGAGCATGCCAGGCCACAACTTGTTCAGAGTGCCGGCGATAGCTCGCCTTCTCTTTGTGGAAAACACGGTGAGATCCTTAACATCCAACAACTAATGGGACGCAAACGGGGCGCCCAGTTTAGCGGTACACACATTGATGAATCACCCTGCCTGTGATTCACCCATGACAGGTTAT